>NC_057804.1:29813362-29860964 GCF_018294505.1 Triticum aestivum | reverse complement strand
CCTAGAGATTGAATCTCAGGGGGGGCGGCCAAGGGGGGGGGACTTGCCCCCCAAGTCAGGTGGGGCGCCCCCCACCCCTAGGGTTTCCAACCCTAGGCGCAGGGGGAGGCCCAAGGGGGCGCACCAACCCACCAGGGGCTGGTTCCCTTCCCACTTCAGCCCATGGGGCCCTCCGGGATAGGTGGCCCCACCCGGTGGACCCCCGGGACCCTTCCGGTGGTCCCGGTACAATACCGGTGACCCCCGAAACTTTCCCGGTGGCCGAAACTGGACTTCCTATATATAAATCTTCACCTTCGGACCATTTCGGAACTCCTCGTGACGTCCGGGATCTCATCCGGGACTCCAAACAACTTTCGGGTTACCTCATACTAATATCTCTACAACCCTAGCGTCACCGAACCTTAAGTGTGTAGACCCTACGGGTTCGGGAGACACGCAAACATGACCGAGACTACTCTCCGGTCAATAACCAACAGCGGGATCTGGATACCCATGTTGGCTCCCACATGTTCCACGATGATCTCATCGAATGAACCATGATGTCGAGGATTCAAGTAATCCCGTATACAATTCCCTTTGTCAATCGGTATGTTACTTGCCCGAGATTCGATCGTCGGTATCCCAATACCTCGTTCAATCTCGTCAACGACAAGTCACTTTACTCGTATCGTAATGCATGATCCCGTGACCAACCACTTGGTCACATTGAGCTCATTATAATGATGCATTACCGAGTGGGCCCAGAGATACCTCTCCGTCATATGGAGTGACAAATCCCAGTCTCGATTCGAGTCAACCCAACAGACACTTTCGGAGATACCTGTAGTATACCTTTATAGCCACCCAGTTACGTTGTGACGTTTGGTACACCCAAAACACTCTTACGGTATCCGGGAGTTACACGATCTCATGGTCTAAGTAAATGATACTTGACATTAGAAAATCTCTAGCAAACGAACTACATGATCTTGTGCTATGCTTAGGATTGTGTCTTGTCCATCACATCATTCTCCCAATGATGTGATCCCTTATCAATGACATTCAATGTCCATGGTCAGGAAACCATAACCATCTATTGATAAACGAGCTAGTCAACTAGAGGCTCACTAGGGACATGTTGTGGTCTATGTATTCACACATGTATTACAATTTCCTGATAACACAATTATAGCATGAACGATAGACAATTATCATGAACAAGAAAATATAATAATAACCATTTTATTATTGCCTCTAGGGCATATTTCCAACAGTCTCCCACTTGCACTAGAGTCAATAATCTAGTTACATTGTGATGAATCGAACACCCATAGAGTTCTGGTGTTGATCATGTTTTGCTCGCGGAAGTGGTTTAGTCAACGGATCTGCGACATTCAGATCTGTGTGCACTTTACAAATATCTATGTCTCCATCTTGAACATTTTCACGAATGGAGTTGAAGCGACGCTTGATGTGTCTGGTCTTCTTGTGAAACCTGGGCTCCTTTGCAAGGGCAATGGCTCCAGTGTTGTCACAGAAGAGAGTCATCGACCCCGACGCATTGGGAATAACTCCTAGGTCGGTAATGAACTCCTTCATCCAGATTGCTTCATGTGCTGCCTCCGAGGCTGCCATGTACTCCGCTTCACATGTAGATCCCGCCACGATGCTCTGCTTGCAACTGCACCAGCTTACTGCCCCACTGTCGGTGTCAAAATCGGCGGATCTCGGGTAGGGGGTCCCGAACTGTGCGTCTAGGCGGATGGTAACAGGAGACAATGACACGATGTTTTACCCAGGTTCGGGCCCTCTTGATGGAGGTAAAACCCTACGTCCTGCTTGATTGATATTGATGATGTGGGTATTACAAGAGTAGATCTACCACGAGATCAAGGAGGCTAAACCCTAGAAGCTAGCCTATGGTATGATTGTTCTTCTATCCTACGGACTAAAACCATCTGGTTTATATAGACACCGGAGAGGGCTAGGGTTACACAGAGTCGGTTACAATGGTAGGAGATCTACATATCCGTATCGCCAAGCTTGCCTTCCACGCTAAGGGAAATCCCATCCGGACACGGGACGAAGTCTTCAATCTTGTATCTTCATAGTCTTGGAGTCCGGTCGATAATGATAGTTCGGCTATCCGGACACCCCCTAGTCCAGGACTCCCTCAGTAGCCCCTGAACCAGGCTTCAATGACGACGAGTCCGGCGCGCATATTGTCTTCGGCATTGCAAGGCGGGTTCCTCCTCCGAATAATTTATAGAAGATTGTGAACACCAGGATAGTGTCCGGCTCTGCAAAATAAATTCCACATTCCACCGTAGAGAGAATAATATTTACACAAGTTCAATCTGCTGACGTATTTCGTGGCGTGACGTCACACCACAACCAAGCCTTTACTTGAATCGTTTTTATTATACCACCTCAGCACGTTTAGCGAAGCAGTTTCCTTGGAACGTCTTGTCGAAGCAGAGATCGTGTTCCCCTTATTCCGGGATTCCCATCAATACGGACGTGGGTAACCCAACCGCGCCATTGATTGCGGCGCTTGGGAGAAAAGCGAGTTTTATCAGGCCGGTGGGGACGCATAGTTTCGTTCGCCCATATATAAGGGGATAAGGATCCACCTTTTTACCTGCGCCTTCTTCCTCCTTTGCTTATCCATCTCCGCGCACTCGAGCTCCAGCGCCCAAGTCCGCACATCTCACCTCAACCTTCTCCAACTATGTCTGGAGCGGGAGGCAAGTGGATGGCCTCCTCCGTTACGGAGGGGCACATCAAGAAGCTGCGCAACGCCGGATATCTGTCCAGCGACATCGCGCACCGGCTCCCCGACGAGGGGCAGCCCATCCCCACCCCCAGGCCCCATGAGAGGGTGGTATTCCTTCCCCATTTCCTCCGCGGACTGGGCTTCACACTTCACCCCTTTGTCCCGGGGCTCATGTTCTACTTCAGCCTGGATTTCCATGATCTGGCCCCGAATTTCATCCTCAACATCTCGGCGTTTATCGTCTTGTGTGAGGCCTTCCTCTGCATCCAGCCCCACTTCGGCTTGTGGCTCAAGACCTTCAATGTCAAGCCGAAGGTTGTGAAGGGCAGCCAAGCGGAGTGCGGAGGTGCCATGGTGGGCAAGATGCCCAACGTAACTTGGCTCGAGGGCGCCTTCGTGGAAACCATCAAGGGGTGGCAATCGGGGTGGTTCTACATCACCGAGCCGTGTGACCCTAAATGGGCAGCGGCCCCCGAATTCAGATCTGGCATCCCCACACGGCTCACCTCTTGGAAAGAGAGTGGCCTGACCTGGGGCGATTCGGAGGAGCTGACCAGACTCCAAGCCTGCGTCCAAAAGCTAGTGAACAAGAAGCTCAAGCTTGTCAACGTAGTCTAGGTCATGCTCATCCGCCGGATTCTCCCGTGCCAACAACGGGCCTTCAAATTGTGGGAGTTTGATCCGGCCCAGCACCGAACCTTGAGCGGGCTCTTCGATACTAAGTACGAAGATGTCTGGAAGGTGTTGTTTAAGGGTGCCGAGGCTCCCGCATCCGCTACCGAAGATCGCGGATTCAGCTTGCAGTGCCAGGCTAGCGAGGTAAGCGATTCTACCCTTTACATGACACTTGTTTTCCATAGTTTGACTCTATGCGGGATCTAAACTCCCTCTCCTTTGACAGGACTGGCTGAAGAAGGCCGAGTAGACTAACTGTCCGGCCCTTTGCCAGAAGACCCAGCGGACGCCCGCTTAGCAGGGCTGCTGGTTCCGGCACCCCACGTGGTGCCGGAGAAGAAGGCCAAGAAGAAGGCCACAGGCACTCGAAAGAGTTCCCGTTTTCAGGTGTCCGATGACTCCGAGGCGGACTCCTCCCACGAGGACAAGGAGGAGAAGAAAGATGCCTCTCCCCCAGCGGGGGAGGGAAGAAAAGGAAGGCCTCCCCAACGAGGGAGGCCGAAGGGTCCAAGAAGGGAAGGACTCTTCCCCCGGACTGTTCCGCCAACGCCGGTGACGACGACGAGGATTGGCCTTCAAGGGTCAAGCCCCTGGCGAGATCGTAAGTATCCGGACTCCCGAACAACTTCATGATTTTTCTTTTCGCCACATGGTGTCTTTCTAATGCCGCATACAACCCTGCAGTCCGCCCAAGGACGATCTTCCCGCTTCGTCGAGCGGGTCCTTGGGCACGTCCGATGTGAATAGTACTTCACTTCCAACTGCCTCCTCCCCCCGTGACGCCGATGACACCGAGGTAGGATCCTAGAGAGGGACCCACCTGGAGGAGGAGGACCCGGAGGTGCCACAAGGCAACCTCCCAGACTTCGTACCGGACTCCGCACCGGAACCTGCAGTGGTTCCGGAGTCCGGCAGGCGGCCCCTTCGTAAGAAGGGAAAGACCTTGACGCTAGTGGCCTCTGTCCAATCGGAGGCGCCGGATAACTTGCTGGAGGCGCTCAACAGCGCTTCCATCAAGGAGGAACACCGCACTGTCATGAGTGCGGTGATTCAGAAGGTCCAGCTCACCAAAAGGGGGCTGACCGAAGCCTGCAGCAGCCTTCTAACAGGCTTTGAGGTAAGAAATTTAATATATGTAAAATAGTACTGCATAGACAGTAGCCCCTGATGCTCGGTTCGGTGTTCAGAAAGAAAAGCCGGACTAAGGATCTAAAAAGATATACGCAGAAGCCTTAAAAAATATGTCAATATGGGATTGCAGGCTGCGCTGCTGACCTCTGCCGCACTGACTGCGGAGGTTGATGCTTTGAAGCAAAACCTCGAGCGGTCCGAGAACGAGCTCGGCCGTGCCAAGAAGGAGCTCGAGGACAGAGAAGGTGAGTAACACCTTATTAAAGTTGTACCTTACAGAAAAGGATTTGGTTGCAAGAGAAATGACAAGGATAACGTGGGTACTTCAGGGGCCACGAACGAGGTGGCGACCTTGAAGGAGGCGGTGTCCGCGGCCGAATGTAATGCAGCCGTGGAGTGTGCTGGGCGAGAGAAGCAGGAGGCGCGGGTGGCGGAGGTACAACAAGAGCTCCAGGCTCTCGTGGCAAAGCATGAGAGTTTGGAGCGCGACTCGAAGACTCGAGAGTTCGAGCTTGCATCGGCTCTTGAGAGTGCCAAAGCCGCTAAGGCCGAAGCCCACAAGGCCCTTTAGGAAATCGAGGCGTTGAAGAAAATAGCGGCGGGTAAGGCATTTTTCATGCAAAGCAAGCATGTGAATGTTAATTACCTGTTACTTACCCGAATTCGGAGCTCTCCAGGAGCGTTCACAGATCTGCCCTGCAGCGTGTCCGATGCTGCCGCTTTCTATAGGGCCGAGGAGGGGAGCTCGACGGAGAAGGTCTTCTGGTCTCAGTATGCTAAGGCCGGACATCCGGTGCCCCTTAGCGACCAGCTGAAGCAGCTGGTCGAGCTCCACAAGGTGGCCGAACAGGCCATGAAGGGCCTCATTGTTCGGCTGTGGCCCAAGGAGGCCATGCCTGGGAGCTACTTCGGCCTGGTGCGGCGGCTGGTGGATGCTTGTCCATGGGTTGAAGTCATCAAGCAATCCGCCTGTATTGAAGGTGCCCGTCGGGCCCTTGCCCGTGCTAAGGTGCATTGGGGCAAGATGGATGCTGAGAAGCTTGTGACGGACGCGCCACCGCCGGGCAAGGAGTATCGCACGCCCGAGATGTATTATACGAGTGTCCTGAAGGGTGCCCGCACTATTGTGGGTGAGTGCTCCAAAGATGTAATATTTGAGTAGACTCGCATTTTGTTATCCTGTGCGCTGAAAACTTTGTTCATATGCGCTAAGCAACGCTTGTTGATTTAAAATATTACCTTCTGTGCGGCTGTTTATCAAATCTGAGAGATGGCAAGTCGTCGGCTTCAGCCCCCATGCCACGAGTGCTAGGGTGTTCGGGATAAATTTGAGCACTCTTGTTCCCATATTTGGGTCCATCTAGGGAGGCGCTCAACACAATGAACGAGGCAACCAGACTTATAATGCTTGAACACTCTCACTTAGCCATAGAATTCTATAATTTTAAATTTCGGCGAAGCCCCTAGTGTTCGGAAGGCCGAATTCGGGACGCTATCCACGCCTGGGCCGGACAAAGCCGGTTCCTCGCTCTAAGCGGCATAAGTCTTTAAGGACTCGAAAAAACCTCTCGAACAACGACCGGCTCTCGCCTCATCATGACAGTCAGTTTGAGCTTTCTCCACTGAGGCGCTCGCCCAGCTCAACTGGGGCGCAATCGCAGTGGTTCTCCCAGTGCTACCTTAGCCGATACAACGGAACGTAAGGTACCAAAACATGGGAGCCGGGCAAACCCAACTATTGACCCAAGACATGATTCGGAGCCGATGCATATAATGCTATAAGTTCGGGGTGCCGCACTTGTGAAAGTGTTCAGACTTATCACACCATAATGTGGGGAACTTAAGCCCCTCGTGTATTTAGCCGTACCAAAGTGTACGGATACTACATGTCATAAATGAACACCGCACCAAAGTGTACGGATACTACATGTCATAAATGAACATATATATAAGAAAGGAATGCAATTATAAGCAAAAAGGTGCTGCATTGTTTATTCAAGAAATACTGCCATGAATGCAGAACGATACAAATAGTGCGGTAAGCAAGGGATGGGACTATTAAACATGTCCCCCTCCAGGGGTAGGCTGCGGGATGGTGTATAAAACAGATTTAATGCTCGTAATGGAGACCACCTGGATATTCGTCGTAGCCTTTCTCCTTCCCTGGCTGTTGCATCGTGAGTTCGGCCGGTCTACTGCCGGACAGGGCCTCTGGTGAACGAAGTCCTGTGGGTAAGAAAGAAAAAGAGGAAAAAAAGAATGACACACTTGGGAGCCCCTGGTGTGGTTAAGCCGCATTCTGGGCCTGTCGTGGTCGTGCCCCTCCCCCTATGCCCATGGTATCTCTAGAGCGTAATGATGTACGCGAAGGACCAGTCTTGCAATCTTGCGAGGGCTGGGGTTGGGGCCGCATTGCTACGCATGCTCGGAACGTGCCAGGTGGTCTTGTTGTAGGTTACTCCGGGCGCGTTTAGCCATGTCCGGTCACTTAACGGCCGGACTCGAGAATTGCCTTAAGAGGCTGCATTGTACTTCTGCCGCGAGAGCCGCTGTTTCGGAGGGAGCGTTCGGTGTTTCCGTTGACCGTGATGACTCCTCGAGGGCCTGGCATCTTGAGCTTGAGGTATGCGTAGTGCGGCACCGCGTTGAACTTTGCAAACGCGGTCCGTCCGAGCAGAGCATGATAGCCACTGCGGAACGGGACTATGTCGAAGATTAACTCCTCGCTTCGGAAGTTATCCGGGGATCCGAAGACCACTTCCAGTGTAACTGAGCCCGTACAATTGGCCTCTACACCTGGTATGACGCCTTTGAAGGTCGTCTTTGTGGGTTTAATCCTTGAGGGGTCTATGCCCATCTTGCACACTGTGTCCTGATAAAGCAAGTTCATGCTGCTGTCGCCGTCCATCAGGACTCTGGTGAGGTGAAATCCATCGACGATTGGGTCTAAAACCAATGCGGCGAATCCGCCGTGGCAGATGCTGGTGGGGTGGTCCCTTCGATCAAAAGTGATCAGGCAGGAGGACCATGGGTTGAACTTCGGGGCGTCTGGCTCCATCGCGTATACGTCCCTGAGTGCACGCTTCCGCTCCCTCTTGGGTATGTGGGTTGCATATATCATATTCACCGTCCGCACTTGTGGGGGGAAACCCTTCTGTCCTCTATTGTTCGGCGGTCGGGTCTCTTCTTCGTCATCGCTATGCAGCCCCTTGCCATTGTTTTCGGCAATTAGCTTGCCTGCCTTCTTGAATACCCAACAGTTCCTGTTGGTGTGGTTGGCTGGCTTTTCGGGTGTGCCGTGTATCTAGCACGAGCGATCGAGTATTCGGTCCAAATTCGACGGACCCGGAGTAGTTCTTTTGAATGGCTTTTTCCGCTGACCGGGTTTGGAGCCTCTGAATCCAGCATTGACTGCCGTATCCTCATTATTGTCGCCGTTAATGCGGCGTTTGTTCTTGTTGTGACGCGACCTGCCATTGCGGTCCTTGGTATCCGGACTGCCAGAATTTTTGCTAAGGTTGTTGCTACGGGCTAGCCAGCTGTCCTCTCCCACGCAGAAGCGGGTCATTAGTGATGTGAGGGTTGCCATGGATTTCGGCTTTTCCTGTCCCAGGTGCCGAGCAAGCCACTTGTCGCGGATGTTATGTTTGAAGGCTATGAGGGCCTCCGCATCCGGACAGTCGACGATTTGATTTTTCTTAGTTAAGAATCATGTCCAGAATTGTCTGGCCGATTCATCTGGCTGCTGAATTATGTGGCTTAGGTCGTCAGCGTCTGGTGGTCGCACATACGTGCCCTGGAAGTTATCAAGGAATGCGGCTTCCAGGTCCTCCCAACACCCAATTGATTCTGCTGGCAAGCTGTTAAGCCAATGCCGAGCTGGTCCTTTAAGCTTGAGTGGGAGGTATTTGATGGCGTGGAGATCGTCACCGCGGGCCATGTGGATATGAAGGAGATAGTCTTCGATCCAAACCGCGGGGTCTATTGTGCCATCATAGGATTCAATATTCATGGGTTTAAACCCTTCGGGGATTTGATGATCCGTTACTTCATCTGTGAAGCATAGTGGGTGTGTGGCGCCTCTGTATTGGGCTATATCGCGACGGAGCTCCAACGAGCTTTGTCTACTGTGTTCGGCCCGGCCGGACTTGCTGTGTCCGGCGCGACGGTTGTCGTCACGTATCATGGGGCGCCCACGCGATCCGTAGATCGATCTTGATTGTCTTGCCTTATCCTCCAATACATCTCGCAAGTCCGGAGCGTTCCCCTGTGGCCTTGTGCTTTTCGAGTGATGCCGGGGTACGGTTCTAGTGGAGGGCCTAGAGGCCTCTCTGTCGCGGCCACAAGGTGGTCGGTCAGCCGTATTGTGCTCTGGTGATGCAGGTTTATATGCCTCCTCCTCTAATCGGGGGAGCAACTTGCATTTGGGGTAGCTTTTGGAGGGGCGTTCGAGCTCATGCTCTTCGGCCGCAAGGACTTCAGTCCATCTGTCGGCTAGCAGATCTTGATCAGCTCTAAGCTGTTGCTGCTTTTTCTTGAGGCTGTTTGGCATGGCCATAATCCTGCGTTTAAAACGCTCTTGTTCGACGGGATCCTCAGGCACGACAAATTCGTCGTCGTCGAGGCTTGCCTTGTCTGTGGAGGGAGGCATGTAATTATCATCCTCTACCTCTTCGTCTGCCGCTCTCTCATGAGGGCTGGCTTCTCCGTCCTCCTGCGCTGAATCTTGCTGGAGGGGGTTGTCTTCAGCACTGTCTGGGGTATTATTATCTCCGGTGCCGGAATCTCCATTCTTGCTATGGCGGGATTTAGAGCGGCGCTTGGGCTGTTTCTTGGAGGGGTCTTCCTCCGCTGTTCCCTCGCCATTCCCATCCTTTGGGATATCCACCATGTATATGTCATATGACGAGGTGGCTTTCTAGTGCCCAGTAGGCGCTGGTTCTTGGTCGTCTCCGGCATCGTCGTCCATACCGTCGATGTCTTCAGAGTCGAAGTCTAGCATGTGGGTTAGATCATCGACAGTGTCTACCAAGTGGGTGGTGGGTGGGTCTTGAATTTCTTCGTCGTCCGCATCTCAACCGTCCTGACCGCAGTCCGGCCAGGGCTCACCTGATAACGAGAGATATTTTAGCGAACTCAGGATGTCGCCGAAAGGGGAGTGTTGAAAGATGTCCGCAGCAGTGAACTCCATGATCGGCGTCCAATTGGATTCGATTGGAGGGGGCGTAGGAGGTTCGAAGTCCGGCAAGGAGTCCGGCACCTCGGAGTCACGAGCTTCACAAGGGACATGGTCGGTATTCGGCTCTATCGCCGTAGAGGTTGCAGCCCTCGAGGCGGTGTCTAACCACCCGTCCTCGATCTGCACAGCCGGCTCCGAATTGAGGGTCAGAGCGGACTCGTGTGCGGCCTCCAGGGCACTGTCCGGCAACAGAGCTAAATCATGCCCATCGTGACAGTGCAGCACGCTCGGCTGTGGCTCGAATCCATCGAAGATCAAGTCTCCGCGGATGTCAGCCGTGAAGTTCAGACTTCCAAATCTGACCTGATGGCCAGGGGCGTAGCTTTCGATCTGCTCCAGATGGCCAAACGAATTGGCCCGCAGTCAAAGCCGCCGAATACGAAGATCTGTCCGGGGAGAAAAGTCTCACCCTGGACCTTGTTGTTGTTGATGATCGAAGGAGCCATCGAGCCTATCAGTGAAGACACAGAGGAACTCTCAATGAAAGCACCAATATCGGTGTCAAAACCAGCGGATCTCGGGTAGGGGGTCCCGAACTGTGCGTCTAGGCGGATGGTAACAGGAGACAAGGGACACGATGTTTTACCCAGGTTCGGGCCCTCTTGATGGAGGTAAAACCCTACGTCCTGCTTGATTGATATTGATGATGTGGGTATTACAAGAGTAGATCTACCACGAGGTCAAGGAGGCTAAACCCTAGAAGCTAGCCTATGGTAGGATTGTTCTTCTGTCCTACGGACTAAAACCATCCGGTTTATATAGACATCGGAGAGGGCTAGGGTTACACAGAGTCGGTTACAATGGTAGGAGATCTACATATCCGTATCGCCAAGCTTGCCTTCCACGCCAAGGGAAGTCCCATCCAGACACGGGACGAAGTCTTCAATCTTGTATCTTCATAGTCTTGGAGTCCGGCCGATAATGATAGTTCGGCTATCCGGACACCCTCTAGTCCAGGACTCCCTCACCCACCATTCAAAATATACACGTATCCGGTTTGTGACTTAGAGTCATCCAGATCTGTGTCGAAGCTAGCGTCGACGTAACCCTTTACGACGAGCTCTTCGTCACCTCCATATACGAGAAACATATCCTTAGTCCTTTTCAGGTACTTCAGGATATTCTTGACTGTTGTCCAGTGTTCCATGCCAGGATTACTTTGGTACCTTCCTACCAAACTTATGGCAAGGTTTACATCAGGTCTGGTACACAGCATGGCATACACGATAGACCCTATGGCCGAGGCATAGGGGACGACACTCATCTTTTCTCTATCTTCTGCAGTGGTCGGACATTGAGCCGAGCTCAATTTCACACCTTGCAACACAGGCAAGAATCCCGTCTTGGATTGATCCATATTGAACTTCTTCAATATCTTATCAAGGTATGTGCTTTGTGAAAGACCTATGAGGCATCTTGATCTATCTCTATAGATATTGATGCCTGATATGTAAGTAGCTTCTCCAAGGTCCTTCATTGAAAAACACTTATTCAAGTAGGCCTTAATGCTGCCCAAAAGTTCTATATCATTTCCCATCAAAAGTATGTCATCCACATATAATATGAGAAATGCTGCAGAGCTCCCACTCACTTTCTTGTAAACGCAGGCTTCTCCATAAGTCTGCATAAACCCGAACGCTTTGATCATTTCATTAAAGCGAATGTTCCAACTCCGAGATGCTTGCACCAGCCCATAGATGGAGCGCTGGAGCTTGCATACCTTGTTAGCATTCTTAGGATCGACAAAACCTTCCGGCTGCATCATATACAATTCTTCCTTAAGAAAGCCGTTAAGGAATGCCGTTTTAACGTCCATTTCCCATATCTCATAATCATAGTATGCGGCAATTGCTAACATGATTCAGATGGACTTCAGCTTCGCTTCGGGTGAGAAGGTCTCATCGTAGTCAACCCCTTGAACTTGTCAATAACCCTTAGCGACAAGTCGAGCCTTATAGATGGTAACATTACCATCCGCGTCCGTCTTCTTCTTAAAGATCTATTTATTTTCTATCGCTCGCCGATCATCGGGCAAGTCTGTCAAAGTCCATACTTTGTTTTCATACATGGATCCTATCTTGGATCGCATGGCTTCAAGCCATTTGTTGGAATCTGGGCCCACCATTGCTTCTTCATAGTTCGAAGGTTCACCGTTGTCTAACAACATGATTTCCAGGACAGGGTTGCCATACCATTCTGGTGTGGAACGTGTCCTTGTGGACCTTCGAAGTTCAGTAGCAACTTGATCCGAAGTACCTTGATCATCATCATTAACTTCCTCTCTAGTCGGTGCAGGCACCACAGGAACATCTTCCTGAGTTGCGCTACTTTCCGGATCAAGAGGTAGTACTTCATCGAGTTCTACTTTCCTCCCACTTACCTTTCTCGTGAGAAACTCTTTCTCCAGAAAGGACCCGTTCTTGGCAACAAAGATCTCGCCTTCGGATCTGAGGTAGAAGTTATACCCAATGGTTTCCTTAGGGTATCCTATGAAGACGCATTTTTCTGACTTGGGTTCGAGCTTTTCAAGTTGAAGTTTCTTGACATAAGCATCACATCCCCAAACTTTTAGAAACGACAACTTAGGTTTCTTCCCAAACCATAATTCATACGGTGTCATCTCAACGGATTTAGATGGTGCCCTATTTAAAGTGAATGTAGCTGTCTCTAGAGCGTATCCCCAAAATGATAGCGGTAAATCGGTGAGTGACATCATAGATCGCACCATATCCAATAGAGTGCGATTACGACGTTGGGACACACCGTTACGCTGATGTGTTCTAGGCGGCGTGAGTTGTGAAACGATTCCACATTTCCTTAAGTGCGTACCAAATTCGTGACTTAAATATTCTCCCCCCACGATCTGATCGTAAGAACTTTATCTTTCGGTCACGTTGATTCTCTACCTCACTCTGAAATTCCTTGAACTTTTCAAAGGTCTCAGACTTGTGTTTCATCAAGTAGACATACCCATATCTACTCAAGTCATCAGTGAGAGTGAGAACATAATGAAAGCCTCTGCGAGCCTCAACGCTCATTGGACCGCACACATCAGTATGTATGATTTCTAATAAGTTGGTTACTCGCTCCATTGTTCCGGAGAACGGAGTCTTGGTCATTTTGCCCATGAGGCATGGTTCGCATGTGTCAAATGATTCGTAATCAAGAGACTACAAAAGTCCATCAGCATGGAGCTTCTTCATGTGTTTGACACCAATGTGACCAAGGTGGCAGTGCCACAAGTATGTGGGACTATCGTTATCAACCTTACATATTTTGGTATTCACACTATGAATATGTGTAACATCACATTCGAGATTCATTAAGAATAAACCATTGACCAGCAGGGCATGACCATAAAACATATCTCTCATATAAATAGAACAACCATTATTCTCGGATTTAAATGAGTAGCCATCTCGTATTAAACGAGATGCAGATACAATGTTCATGCTCAAAGCTGGCACTAAATAACAATTATTGAGGTTTAAAACTAATCCCGTAGGTAAATGTAGAGGTAGCGTGCCGACGGCGATCACATCGACCTTGGAACCATTCCCGACGCGCATCGTCACCTCGTCCTTCGCGAGTCTCCGCTTATTCCGCAGCTCCTGTTTTGAGTTACAAATATGAGCAACCGCACCGGTATCAAATACCCAGGAGCTACTACGAGTACTGGTAAGGTACACATCAATTACATGTGTATCACATATACCTTTGGTGTTGCCAGCCTTCTTGTCCGCTAAGTACTTGGGGCAGTTCCACTTCCAGTGTCCACTTCCCTTGCAATAAAAGCACTCAGTCTCAGGTTTGGGTCCATGCTTTGGCTTCTTCCCAGCAACGGGCTTACCGGGCGCGGCAACCCCCTTGCTGTCCTTCTTGAAGTTCTTTTTACCCTTGCCTTTCTTGAAACTAGTGGTTTTATTGACCATCAACACTTGATGTTCCTTCTTGATCTCCACCTCCGTTGATTTCAGCATTGAATATACCTCAGGAATGGTTTTCACCATCCCCTGCATATTGAAGTTCACCACAAAGCTCTTGTAGCTAGGTGGGAGCGACTGGAGGATTCTGTCGACTACCGCGTCATCCGGGAGATTAACTCCCAGTTGAGATAAGCGGTTGTGCAGCCCAGACATTTTGAGTATGTGCTCGCTGACAGAACCATTCTCCTCCATCTTACAACTGTAGACCTTGTCGGAGACTTCATATCTCTTGACCCGGGCGTGAGCTTGGAAAACCATTTTCAGCTCTTGGAACATCTCATATGCTCCGTGCTGCTCAAAACGCTTTTGGAGCCCCGGTTTTAAGCTGTAAAGCATGTCGCACCGAACCAGGGAGTAATCATCACTACGCGACTGCCAGGCGTTCATAACGTCTTGAGTTGCTGGGAAAATGGGTGCTTCACCTAGCGGTTCATCTAGGACATATGCTTTCTTGGCAGCTATGAGGATGATCCTCAAGTTCCGAACCCAGTCCGTATAGTTGCTGCCATCGTCTTTCAGCTTGATTTTCTCTAGGAACGCATTGAAGTTGAGGGCAACATTAGGGTGGGCCATTTGATCTACAAGACATATTGCAAAGATTTTAGACTAAGTTCATGATAATTAAGTTCATCTAATCAAATTATATAATGAACTCCCACTCAGATAGACATCCCTCTAGTCATCTAAGTGATCCATGATCCGATTCAACTAGGTCGTGTCCGATCATCATGTGAGACGGACTAGTCCTCATCGGTGAACATCTTCATGTTGATCGTATCTTCTATACGACTCATGTTCGACCTTTCAGTCTCTTGTGTTCCGAGGCCATGTTTGTACATGCTAGGCTCGTCAAGTCAACCTAAGTGTTTTGCATGTGTAAATCTGGCTTACACCCGTTGTATGTGAACGTTAGAATCTATCACACCTGATCATCATGTGGTGCTTTGAGACAACGAACTTTCGCAACGGCGCACAGTTAGGGGGAATACTTTCTTGAAATTATTATGAGGGATCATCTTATTTACTACCGTCGTACTAAGCAAACAAGAAGCAAAACATGATAAACATCACATGCAATCAAATAGTGACATGATATGGCCAATATCATTTTGCTCCTTTTGATCTCCATCTTCGGGGCGCCATGATCATCATCATCACCGGCATGACACCATGATCTCCATCATCATGATCTCCATCATTGTGTCTTCATGAAGTTGTCACGCCAACGATTACTTCTACTTCTATGGCTAACGTGTTTAGCAATAAAGTAAAGTAATTACATGGCGTTATTCAATGACACGCAGGTCATACAAAAAATAAAGACAACTCCTATGGCTCCTACCAGTTTTCATACTCATCGACATGCAAGTCGTGATTCCTATTACAAGAACATGATCAATCTCATACAACACATATATTTCATTCATCACATCCTTTTGGCCATATCACATCACAAGGCATATGCTGCAAAAACAAGTTAGACGTCCTCTAATTGTTGTTGCATGTTTTTACGTGGCTGCTATAGGGTTCTAGCAAGAACGTTTCTTACCTACGCCAACACCACAATGTGATATGCCAATTTCTATTTACCCTTCATAAGGACCCTTTTCATCGAATCCGATTCACCTAAAGTGGGAGAGACAGACACCCGCTAGCCACCTTATGCAACTAGTGCATGTCAGTCGATGGAACCTATCTCACGTAAGCATACGTGTAAGGTCGGTCCGGGCCGCTTCATCCCACGATGCCGCCGAAACAAGATAAGACTAGTAGTGGCAAGAAAATTGACAAAACCAACGCCCACAACAATCTTGTGTTCTACTCGTGCATAGAAACTACACATAGACCTGGCTCATGATGCCACTGTTGGGGAACGTAGTAGAAAATAAAAAAATTCTACGCATCACCAAGATCAATATATGGAGTCATCTAGCAACGAGAGAGAGGAGTGCACCTACATACCCTTTTAGATCGCGAGCGGAAGCGTTCAAGAGAACGGGGTTGATGGAGTCATACTCGTCATGATCCAAATCACCGATGATCCTAGCCGAACGGACGACACCTCCGCGTTCAACACACGTACGGTTGGGGAAGACATCTCCTCCTTATTGATCCAGCAAGGGGGAAGGAGAGGTTGATGGAGATCAAATAGCACGACGGCGTGGTGGTGGAAGCAGCGGTGAACTCGGCAGGGATTCACCAAGCTCAGCGAGAGGGAGAGGTGTTGCGAGGGGAGAGGGAGGCGCCAGGGGCTAGGGTGCGCAGCCCTCCCTCCCCCTCTTTATATAGGGGCCCTCGGGGGGCGCCGGCCCCTTAGAGATTGAATCTCAAGGGGGGGGGGCGGCCAAGGGGGGGACTTGCCCCCCAAGTGAGGTGGGGCGCCCCCACCCCTAGGGTTTCCAACCCTAGGCGCAGAGGGAGGCCCAAGGGGGGTGCACCAGCCCACCAGGGGCTGGTTCCCTTCCCACTCCAACCCATGGGGCCCTCCGGGATAGGTGGCCCCACCCGGTGGACCCCCGAGACCCTTCCGGTGGTCCCGGTACAATGCCGGTGACCCCCGAAACTTTCCCAGTGGCCGAAACTGGACTTCCTATATATAAATCTTCACCTCCGGACCATTCTGGAACTCCTCGTGACGTCTGGGATCTCATCCGGGACTCCGAACAACTTTCGGGTTACCGCATACTAATATCTCCACAACCCTAGAGTCACCGAACCTTAAGTGTGTAGACCCTACGGGTTCGGGAGACACGCAGACATGACCGAGACGACTCTCCGGTCAATAACCAACAACGGGATCTGGATACCCATGTTGGCTCCCACGTGTTCCACGATGATCTCATCGAATGAACCACGATGTCGAGGATTCAAGTAATCCCGTATACAATTCCCTTTGTCAATCGGTTCGTTACTTGCCCGAGATTCGATCATCGGTATCCCAATACCTCGTTCAATCTCGTCACCGACAAGTCACTTTACTCGTATCATAATGCATGATCCCATGACCAACCACTTGGTCACATTGAGCTCATTATGATGATGCATTACCGAGTGGGCCCATTGATACCTCTCCATCATACGGAGTGACAAATCCCAGTCTCGATTCGAGTCAACCCAACAGACACTTTCGGAGATACCTGTAGTATACCTTTATAGCCACCCAGTTACGTTGTGACGTTTGGTACACCCAAAGCACTCTTACGGTATCCGGGAGTTACACGATCTCATGGTCTAAGGAAATGATACTTGACATTAGAAAAGCTCTAGCAAACGAACTACACGATCTTGTGCTATGCTTAGGATTGGGTCTTGTCCATCACATCATTCTCCCAATGATGTCATCCCGTTATCAATGACATCCAATGTCCATGGTCAGGAAACCGTAACCATCCATTGATAAACGAGCTAGTCAACTAGAGGCTCACTAGGGACATGTTGTGGTCTATGTATTCACACATGTATTACGATTTCCAGATAACACAATTATAGCATGAACAATAGACAATTATCATGAACAAGGAAATATAATAATAACCATTTTATTATTGCCTCTAGGGCATATTTCCAACATACCTTGCATATCATGAGAGAAAAGGCATTATAATTACTCCAACAAATATTATTATGCAATAAAACAACATAAATAACAGTAGGTAAACATGATGCAAAATGGACGTATCAACTCCCCCAAGCTTAGTCCTCGCTTGTCCTCAAGCGAAAACCGAAAATCAAAAAACATGTCCACATGCTTAGAGAGAGAGGTGTCAATAAAAACAAAAATACGTACATAGCAGCATCATGTAACTTATTATAACAACAACAAACTTTAACATAAAACTTTTATCATAGACTTCTCATGAATAAGTAACAATTCATCACAACATCAAAGTATAAAGCATAAACTCTACTGGAAACCAACAAACTATGTTCTCAGTCAACTTTGCAACTACAATTCATCATCTTTTCAGGAAGGGTCACGTATCGGAGCCTTTAGGCAAGTCCACATACTCAACCATCATTTAGTCTTCTATGATTGCTAACACTCACCACGACAAAACAACAAAACAACGACCACCATACCTAAAGAGGGTTCACGGGGGTAATTTGGAGGTGGGACTCAATCATCGTACCAATAACAACCAAGAGTTTTCAATCATTGGTCGTTATTGACCTAATTTCTAGTAATGTGCATGATTTGATATCTTTGCAACTCTCTTCGAATTATCGGTTTAGTTTGGCCTACTAGATTGATCTTTCTTGCCATGGGAGAAGTGCTTAGCTTTGGGTTCAATCTTGTGGTGTCCTTTCCCAGTGACAATATGGGCAACAAGGCATGTATTGTATTGTTGCCATCAAGGATAAAAAGATGGGGTTTATATCATATTGCTTGAGTTTATCCCTCTACATCATGTCATCTTGCTTAATGTGTTACTCCATTCTTATGAACTTAATACTCTAGATGCATGCTGGATAGCGGTCGATTTGTGGAGTAATAGTAGTAGATGCAGGCAGGAGTCGGTCTACTTGACACGGACGTGATGCCTATGTTCGTGACCATTGCCTTATTGTCATCATAATTACGCGCTTTTCTATCAATTGCTTGGCAGTAATTTGTTCACCCACCGTAATACATGCTATCTCGAGTGAAGCCACTAGTGAAACCTATGGCCCCCTGGTCTCTTTTCCATCATATTGCATCTCTTTTCCATATTATTGAATCTCATTTACTATTTTGCAATCTTTACTTTCCAATCTATACATCAAAAATACCAAAAATATTTACTTTATTATCTTTATAAGATCTCACTTTTGCGAGTGACCGTGAAGGGATTGACAACCCCTTTATCGTGTTGGTTGCAAGTTCTTGATTGTTTGTGCAGGTATTCGGTGACTTGTGCGTCATCTCCTACTGGATTGATACCTTGGTTCTCAAAACTGAGGGAAATACTTACGCTACTTTGCTGCATCACCCTTTCCTCTTCAAGGGAAAACCAATGCAAGCTCAAGAGGTAGCAAGGTGCCCCGGTATCGTATCATCTCCACTATCTTTTGCCTTTACTTTTCTTAGTTCGGTCCATAGTTATCTTTTGCTTTAGATGAATAAAAGTTAGTTTGATCCTTTCGAGAGTTTGCTTAGTGATATATCTTTGTAATAGTGTGCGAGATATATAATAAAGTTTAATTTGAGTTTTGCTTTCTTTACTTTCTTTTTTCAATAAAAATAAAGGAAATAAATGAAAAAGATCATAAGCTAATCTTATGGTAAGTGATGACATTACACAAGGAAAAGTATAAGTAATAAATCTTATTGTAGATTGACAAACATAGCATTGGTCAATGATGCAACTAATGAAAGAATTAATAAGGGAAGAGAAGATTCACATGGAAATACACTATCCTGGAAATCTTTTGTGATTGTGAGCACCCACCAAAATATTATATGCCAAAAATGTTGACGTTGGACAAGGAAGACAATGTAATGATTTATGTTTGTTCATATTCACATAGAAGTTATATTGTCATAGATGCTTCAACATTTGGTGCTTGCCCCTATCTTTGCTATCCAAAAATTCCGCACTAAGTAGAGATACTACTTGTGCATCCAAAACCCTTAAACCCAAATCTTGTTTGAGAGTCCACCATACCTACCTATGGATTGAGTAAGATACTTCAAGTAAGTTGTCATCGGTGCAATAAGGCAATAAAATTGCTCCTAAAAGTGTGAGATCATTTAGTGTAAGGTAAAATTGAGCGTTGTACAAACTTGTGATGGCGAAGAATAAAAGCGACAAACTGCATAATAAAGGTTGCCATCACAAGGGGTGATATAACGTGACGTTCTCTTGCACTAAGGGGTTGAGCATACAAACAAAATGCGCATGGCAACCTCTGCTTCCCTCTGCGAAGGGCCTATCTTTTACTTTTATGTATTTACTTACATGCAAGAGTCAAAGTTATTCTCTCTATTCCTTTTTATTTCTCCTTTGGAAAGCATCATGTGGTGAGGAAAGATCTAGGCACATATATCCAGTTGAATATGGGTAGCATGAGTTATTATTGTTGACATCACTCTTGAGGTGAATACGTTGGGAGGCAAAACTATAAGCCCCTACCTTTCTATGTGTCCGGTTGAAACGATTTGCTCATGTGTACGTGGTGAGTGTTAGCAATCATAGAAGAATAAATGATGGTTGAGTGTGTGGACTTGCCTAAAGGCTCCGATACGTGACCCTTCCTGAAAATATGATGAATTGTAGTTGCAAAGTTGACTGAGAACATAGTTTGTTGGTTTCCAGTAGAGTTTATGCTTTATACTTTGATGTTATGATGAATTGTTACTTATTCATGACAAGTCCATGATAAAGGTTTTATGTTAAAGTTTGTTGTTGTTATAATAAGTTACATGATGCTGCTATGTATGTATTTTTGTTTTTATTGACACCTCTCTCTCTAAGCATGTGGACATGTGTTTTGATTTTTGGTTTTTGCTTGAGGACAAGCGAGGACTAAGCTTGGGGGAGTTGATACGTCCATTTTGCATCATGTTTACCTACTGTTATTTATGTTGTTTTATTGCATAATAATATTTGTTGGAGTAATTATAATGCCTTTTCTCTCATGATATGCAAGGTATGTTGGAAATATGCCCTAGAGGCAATAATAAAATGGTTATTATTATATTTCCTTGTTCATGATTATTGTCTATTGTTCATGCTATAATTGTGTTATCCGGAAATCGTAATACATGTGTGAATACATAGACCACTACATGTCCCTAGTGAGCCTCTAGTTGACTAGCTCGTTTATCAATGGATGATTACGGTTTCTTGACCATGGACATTGGATGTCATTTATAACGGGATCACATCATTGGGAGAATGATGTGATGGACAAGACCCAATCCTAAGCATAGCACAAGACCGTGTAGTTCGTTTGCTAGAGCTTTTCTAATGTCAAGTATCATTTCCTTATACCATGAGATCATGTAACTCCCGGATACCGTAAGAGTGCTTTGGGTGTACCAAACGTCACAATGTAACTGGGTGGCTATAAAGGTATACTACAGGTATCTCCGAAAGTGTCTGTTGGGTTGACTCGAATCGAGACTGGGATTTGTCACTCTGTATGACGGAGAGGTATCTCTGGGCCCACTCGGTAATGCATCATCATAATGAGCTCAATGTGACCAAGTGGTTGGTCATGGGATCATGCATTACGATACGAGTAAAGTGACTTGTCGGTGACAAGATTGAACGAGGTATTGGGATACCGACATGTTGGGGAACGTTGCATAAAATAAAAAATTTCCTACGTTCACCAAGATCAATCTATGAGTTCATCTAGCAACAAGAAAGGGGAGTGCATCTACATACCCTTGTAGATCGCGAGCGGAAGCGTTCAAGAGGACGGGGTTGAGGGAGTCGTACTCGTCGTGATCCAAATCACATGAGATCCTGGCGCCGAACGGACAGCACCACCGCGTTCAACACACGTACGGTCAGCGTGACGTCTCCTCCTTCTTGATCCAGCAAGGGGGAAGGAGAGGTTGATGAAGATCCAGCAGCACGACGGCGTGGTGGTGGATGCAGCAGGGTTCCGGCAGGGCTTCGCTAAGCGTTTGCAGGAGGAGGAGGGGTAGCAAGGGGGGAGGGAGGCGCCAGGTGTCAGGGTGCGGCTGCCCTCCCACCCCCCTCATTATATAGGGACCCCAGGGGGCACCGGCCCTAGGAGATGGGATCTCCTAGGGGGCGGCGGCCAAGGGGGGAAACTTGCCCCCCAAGGCAAGTGGAGGCGCCCCCTCCCCTAGGGTTCCCAACCCTAGGCGCAGAGGGGGGGCCCAGGGGGGCGCACCAGCCCACCAGGGGCTGGTTCCCCTCCCACTTCAGCCATGGAGCCCTCCGGCATGGGTGGCCCCACCCGGTGGACCCCCGGGACCCTTCCGGTGATCCCGGTACTCTACCGGTGACAGCCGAAACTTTCCCGATGGCCGAAACTCGACTTCCCACATATAATTCTTTACCTGCGGACCATTCCGGAACTCCTCGTAACATCCGGGATCTCATCCAGGACTCCGAACAACTTTCGGTTTGCTGCATACTCATATCTCTACAACCCTAGCGTCACCAAACCTTAAGTGTGTAGACCCTACGGCTTCGGGAGACACATAGACATGACCGAGACGGCTCTCCGATCAATAACCAACAGCGGGATCTGGATACCCATGTTGGCTCCCACATGCTCCTCGATGATCTCATCGTATGAACCACGATGTCAAGGATTCAAGCAACCCCGTATACAATTCCCTTTGTCAATCGGTATATTACTTGCCCGAGATTCGATCGTCGGTATCCCAATACCTCGTTCAATCTCGTTACCGGCAAGTCACTTTACTCGTACCGTAATGCATGATCCCGTGACCAGACACTTGGTCACTTTGAGCTCATTATGATGATGCATTACCGAGTGGGCCGAGATATACCTCTCTGTCATACGGAGTGACAAATCCCAGTCTCGATCCGTGTCAACCCAACAGACACTTTTGGAGATGCCCGCAGTATACCTTTATAGTCACCCAGTTATGTTGTGACATTTGATACACCCAAAGCACTCCTACGGTATCCGGGAGTTACACGATCTCATGGTCTAAGGAAAAGATACTTGACATTGGAAAAGCTCTAGCAAACGAACTACACGATCTTGTGCTATGCTTAGGATTGGGTCTTATCCATCACATCATTCTCCTAATGATGTGATCCCGTTATCAATGACATCTAATGTCCATAGTCAGGAAACCATGACTATCTGTTGATCAACGAGCTAGTCAACTAGAGGCTCACTAGGGACATGTTGTGGTCTATGTATTCACACGTGTATTACGATTTCCGGATAATACAATTATAGCAGGAATAAAAGACATTTATCATGAACAAGGAAATATAATAATAATCCTTTTATTATTGCCTCTAGGGCATATTTCCAACAGTCTCCCACTTGCACTAGAGTCAATAATCTTGTTACATTGTGATGAATCGAACACCCATAGAGTTCTGGTGTTGATCATGTTTTGCTCGCGGAAGAGGTTTAGTCAACGGATCTGCGACATTCAGATCCGTATGTACTTTGCAAATATCTATGTCTCCATCTTGAACATTTTCACGGATGGAGTTGAAACGACGCTTGATGTGCCTGGTCTTCTTTTGAAACCTCGGCTCCTTGGCAAGGGAAATAGTTCCAGTGTTGTCACAGAAGAGAGTGATCGGCCCCGATGCATTGGGTATGACTCCTAGGTCGGTGATGAATTCCTTCATCCATATTGCTTCATGCGCTGCCTTCGAGGCTGCCATGTACTCCGCTTCACATGTAGATCCTGACACGACGCTTTGCTTGCAACTGCACCAGCTTACTGCTCCACGATTCAACATATACACGTATCCGGTTTGTGACTTAGAGTCATCCAGATCTGTGTCGAAGCTAGTGTCGACATAACCCTTTACGACGAGCTCTTCGTCACCTCCATAGACGAGAAACATGTCCTTTGTCCTTTTTAGGTACTTCAGGATATTCTTGACCACTGTCCAGTGTTCCATGCCGGGATTACTTTGGTACCTTCCTACCAAACTTACGGCAAGGTTTACATCAGGTCTCGTACACAGCATGGCATACATGATAGACCCTATGGCTGAGGCATAGGGGACGACACTCATCTTTTCTCTATCTTCTGCCGTGGTCGAACATTGAGCCGAGCTCAATTTCACACCTTGCAACACAGGCAAGAATCCCTTCTTGGATTGATGCATATTGAACTTCTTCAATATCTTATCAAGGTATGTGCTTTGTGAAAGACCTATGAGGCGTGTCGATCTATCCCTATCGATCTTGATGCCTAATATGTAAGTAGCTTCTCCAAGGTCCTTCATTGAAAAACATTTATTCAAGTAGGCCTTAATGCTATCCAAAAGTTCTATATCATTTCCCATCAAAAGTATGTCATCTACATATAATATGAGAAATGCTATAGAGCTCCCACTCACTTTCTTGGAAACGCAAGCTTCTCCATAAGTCTGCATAAACCCAAACGCTTTGATCATCTCATCAAAGCGAATGTTCCAACTCCGAGATGCTTGCACCAGCCCATAAATGGATCGCTGGAGCTTGCATACCTTGTTAGCATTCTTAGGATCGACAAAACCCTCCGGCTGCATCATATACAGTTCTTCCTTAAGATAGCCGTTAAGGAATGCCGTTTTGACGTCCATCTGCCATATCTCATAATCATAGTATGGGGCAATTGCTAACATGATTCAGACGGACTTCAGCTTCGCTACGTGAGAGAAAGTCTCATCGTAGTCAACCCCTTGAACTTGCCGATAACCCTTAGCGACAAGTCGAGCTTTATAGATGGTAATATTACCATCCGCGTCCGTCTTCTTCTTAAAGATCCATTTGTTCTCTATCGCTCGCCGATCATCGGGCAAGTCTGTCAAAGTCCATACTTTGTTTTCATACATGGATTCTATCTCGGATTGCATGGCTTCAAGCCATTTGTTGGAATCTGGGCCCGCCATCGCTTCTTCATAGTTCGAAGGTTCACCGTTGTCTAACAACATGATTTCCAGGACAGGGTTGCCATACCACTCTGGTGTGGAACGTGTCCTTGTGGACCTACGAAGTTCAGTAGCAACTTGATCCGAAGTACCTTGATCATCATCATTAATTTCCTCTCCAGTCGGTGTAGGCATCACAGGAACATTTTCCTGAGCTGCACTACTTTCTGGTTCAAGAGGTAGTACTTCATCGAGTTCTACTTTCCTCCCACTTACTCCTTTCGAGAGAAACTCTTTTTCCAGAAAGGATCCGTTCTTGGCAACAAAGATCTTTCCTTCGGATCTAAGGTAGAAGGTATACCCAATGGTTTCCTTAGGGTATCCTATGAAGATGCATTTTTCCGACTTGGGTTCGAGCTTTTCAGGTTGAAGTTTCTTGACATAAGCATAGCATCCCCAAACTTTTAGAAACGACAGCCTAGGTTTCATCCCAAACCATAATTCATACGGTGTCGTCTCAACGGATTTAGACGGATCCCTATTTAAAGTGAATGTAGCTGTCTCTAGAGCGTATCCCCAAAATGATAGCAGTAAATCGGTAAGAGACATCATAGATCACACCATATCCAATAGAGCGCGATTACGACGTTCGGACACACCATTACGCTGAGGTGTTCCAGGCGGCGTGTGTTGTGAAATGATTCCACATTTTCTTAAGTGCGTACCAAATTCGTGACTTAAATATTCTCCTCCATGATCTGATCGTAAGAATTTTATCTTTCATTCACGTTGATTCTCTACTTCATTCTGAAATTCCTTGAACTTTTCAAAGGTCTCAGACTTGTGTTTCATCAAGTAGACATACCCATAGCTACTTAAGTCATCAGTGAGAGTGAGAACATAATGATATCCTCCGCGAGCCTCAACGCTCATTGGACCACACACATGAGTATGTATGATCTCCAATAAGTTGGTTGCTCGCTCCATAGCTCCGGAGAACGGAGTCTTGGTCATTTTGCCCATGAGGCATGGTTCGAATGTGTCAAATGATTCATAATCGAGAGACTCTAAAAGTCCATCAGCATGGAGCTTCCTCATGCGCTTGACACCAATGTGACCAAGGCGGCAGTGCCACAAGGATGTGGGACTATCGTTATCAACTTTACATCTTTTGGTATTCACACTACGAATATGTGTAACATTACATTCGAGATTCATTAAGAATAAACCATTGACCATCGGGGCATGACCATAAAACATATCTCTCATATAAATAGAACAACCATTATTCTCGGATTTAAATGAGTAGCCATCTCGTATTAAACGAGATCCAGATACAATGTTCATGCTCAAACTTGGCACTAAATAACAATTATTGAGGTTTAAAACTAATCCCGTGGGTAAATGTAGAGGTAGCGTGCCGACGGCGATCACATCGAGCTTGGAACCATTCCCGACGCGCATCATCACCTCGTCCTTCGCCAGTCTCCACCTATTCCGCAGCTGCTGCTGTGAGTTACAAATATGAGCAACGGCACCGGTATCAAATACCCAGGAGTTACTACGAGTACTGGTAAGGTACACATCAATTACATGTATATCACATATACCTTTAGTGTTGCCGGCCTTCTTGTCCGCTAAGTATTTGGGGCAGTTCCGCTTCCAGTGACGCTTCCCTTTGCAATAAAAGCACTCAGTCTCAGGCTTGGGTCCATTCTTTGACTTCTTCCCGGCAACTGGCTTACCGGGTGCGGCAACATCCTTGCCGTCCTTCTTGAAGTTCTTCTTACCCTTGCCCTTCTTGAACTTAGTGGTTTTATTGACCATCAACACTTGATGTTCCTTCTTGATTTTTACCTCTGCTGACTTCAGCATTGAAAATACTTCAGGAATAGTTTTCACCATCCCCTGCATATTGTAGTTCATCACAAAGCTCTTGTAGCTCGGTGGGAGCGACTGAAGGATTCTGTCAATGACTGCCTCATCCGGGAGGTTAATGTCCAGCTGGGACAGGCGGTTGTGCAACCCAGACATTTTGAGTATGTGCTCACTGACAGAACTATTTTCCTCCATCTTACAACTATAGAACTCGTCGGAGACTTCATATCTCTCGACCCAGGCGTGAGCTTGGAAAACCATTTTCAGCTCCTCGAACATCTCATATGCTCCGTGTTGCTCAAAACACTTTTGGAGCCCCGGTTCTAAGCTGTAAATCATACCGCACTGAACGAGGGAGTAAGCATCAGCACGTGACTGCCAAGTGTTCATAACGTCTTGGTTCTCTGGGATGGGTGCTTCACCTAGTGGTCCTTCTAGGACATATGCTTTCTTGGCAGCTATGAGGATGATCCTCAGGTTCCGGACCCGGTCCGTATAGTTGCTGCCATCATCTTTCAGCTTGGTTTTCTCTAGGAACGCGTTGAAGTTCATGTTGACATGAGCGTTGGCCATTTGATCTACAAGACATTTTTGCAAAGATTTTAGACTAAGTTCATGATAATTAAGTTCATCTAATCAAATTATTTAATGAACTCCCACTCAGATTTGACATCCCTCTAGTCATCTAAGTGTTACATGATCCGAGTCGACTAGGCCGTGTCCGATCATCACGTGAGACGGACTAGTCATCATCGGTGAACATCTCCATGTTGATCGTATCTTCCATACGACTAATGTTCGACCTTTCGGTCTTTGTGTTCCGAGGCCATGTCTGTTCATGCTAGGCTCGTCAAGTTAACCTAAGTGATTTGCATGTGTAAAACTGTCTTACACCCGTTGTATGTGAACGTAGGAATCTATCACACCCGATCATCATGTGGTGCTTCGAAACGACGAACTTTAGCAACGGCGCACAATTAGGGGGAACACTTTCTTGAAATTTTTATGAGGGATCATCTTATTTACTACTGTCGTTCTAAGTAAACATGATGCATAAACATAATAAACATCACATGCAATTAAATAGTAGTGACATGATATGGCCAATATCATATAGCTCCTTTGATCTCCATCTTTGGGGCTCCATGATCATCTTCGTCACCGGCATGACACCATGATCTTCATCATCATGATCTCCATCATTGTGTCTCCATGAAGTTGCTTGCCAACTATTACTTCTACTACTATAGCTAACGGTTTAGCAATAAAGTAAAGTAATTACATGGCGTTAAATCATTGACACGCAGGTCATATAATAATTAAGACAACTCCTATGGCTTCTGCCGGTTGTCATACTCATCAACATGCAAGTCGTGATTCCTATTACAAGAACATGATCTCATACATCACAATATATCATTCATCATTCATCACAACTTTTGGCCATATCACATCACAAAGCAATTGCTGCAAAAACAATTTAGACGTCCTCTAATTATTGTTGCATCTTTTACGTGGCTGCAATAGGGTTCTAGCAAGAACGTTTTCTTACCTACGAATAACCACAACGTGATTTGTCAACTTCTATTTACCCTTCATAAGGACCCTTTTCATCGAATCCGCTCCAACTAAAGTGGGAGAGACAGACACCCGCTAGCCACCTTATGCAACTAGTGCATGTTAGTCGGTGGAACCTGTCTCACGTAAGCGTACATGTAAGGTCGGTCTAGGCCGCTTCATCCCACAATACCGCTGAAGCAAAATAAGACTAGTAGTGGCAAGAAAGTTGACAACATCTACGACCACAACAGATTTGTGTTCTACTCGTGCAATAGAGAACTACGCATAGACCTGGCTCTGATACCGCAGTTGGGGAACGTTGCATAAAATAAAAAATTTCCTACATTCACCAAGATCAATCTATGAGTTCATCTAGCAATGAGAGAGGGGAGTGCATCTACATACCCTTGTAGATCGCGAGCGGAAGCGTTCAAGAGAACGGGGTTGAGGGAGTCATTCTCGTCGTGATCCAAATCACTGGAGATCCTAGCGCCGAATGGACGGCACCTCCGCGTTCAACACACATACGGTCAGCGTGACGTCTCCTCCTTCTTGATCCAGCAAGGGGGAAGGAGAGGTTGATGAAGATCCAGCGGCACGACGGCGTGGTGGTGGATGTAGTAGGGTTCCGGCAGGGCTTCGCCAAGCGTTTGCGGGAGAAGGAGGTGTAGCAAGGGGGGAGGGAGGCACCAGGTGTCAGGGTGCGGCTGCCCTCCCACCCCCCCTCTTTATATAGGGACCCTAGGGGGGGGCCTAGGAGATGGGATCTCCTAGGGGGGCGGCGGCCAAGGGGGGAACTTGCCCCCCAAGGCAAGTGGAGGCGCCCCCTCCCCTAGGGTTCCCAACCCTAGGCGCAGAGGGGGGCCCCGAAGGGGGCGCACCAGACCACCAGGGGCTGGTTCCCCTCCCACTTCAGCCCATGGGGCCCTCCGGGATGGGTGGCCCCACCAGGTGGACCCCCGGGACCCTTCCGATGGTCCCGGTAGAATACTGGTGACACCCGAAACTTTCCCGATGGCCGAAACTCGACTTCCCATATATAATTCTTTACCTTCGAACCATTCTGGAACTCCTCGTAACGTCCGGGATCTCATCCGGGACTCCGAACAACTTTCGGTTTGCTGCATACTCATATCTCTACAACCCTAGCATCATTGAACCTTAAGTGTGTAGACCCTACGGGTTCGGGAGACACGTAGGCATGACCGAGACGGCTCTCCGGTCAATAACCAACAGTGGGATCTGGATACCCATGTTGGCTCCCACATGATCCTCGATGATCTCATCGGATGAACCACGATGTCGAGGATTCAAGCAACCCCGTATACAATTCCCTTTGTCAATCGGTATGTTACTTGCCCGAGATTCGATCCTCGGTATCCCAATACCTCGTTCAATCTCATTACCGGCAAGTCACTTTACTCGTACCGTAATGCATTATCCTGTGACCAGACACTTGGTCACTTTGAGCTCATTATGATGATGCATTACCGAGTGGGCCCAGAGATACCTCTCCGTCATACGGAGTGACAAATCCCAGTCTCGATCCGTGTCAACCCAACAGACACTTTCGGAGATGCCCGCAGTATACGTTTATAGTCACCCAGTTACGTTGTGACGTTTGATACACCCAAAGCACTCCTACGGTATCCGGGAGTTACACGATCTCATGGTCAAAGGAAAAGATACTTGACATTGGAAAAGCTCTAGCAAACGAACTACACGATCTTGTGCTATGCTTAGGATTGGGTCTTGTCCATCACATCATTCTCCTAATGATGTGATCCCATTATCAATGACATCTAATGTCCATAGTCAGGAAACCATGACTATCTATTGATCAACGAGCTAGTCAACTAGAGGCTCACTAGGGACATGTTGTGGTCTATGTATTCACACGTGTATTACGATTTTCGGATAATACAATTATAGCATGAACAAAAGACAATTATCATGAACAAGGAAATATAATAATAATCCTTTTATTATTGCCTCTAGGGCATATTTCCAACACGACGATCGAATCTTGGGCAAGTAACGTACCGATTGACAAAGGAATTGTATACATGATTACTTGAATTCTCGACATCATGGTTCATTCAATGAGATCATCGTGGAACACGTGGGAGCCAACATGGGTATCCATATCCCGCTATTGGTTATTGACCGGAGAGTCGTCTCGGTCATGTCTGCGTGTCTACCGAACCCGTAGGGTCTACACACTTAAGGTTCAGTGACTCTAGGGTTGTAGAGATTTAGTATGCGGTAACCCGAAAGTTGTTCGGAGTCCCGGATGAGATTCTGGATGTCATGAGCAGTTCCAGAATGGTCCGGAGGTGAATATTTATATATAGGAAGTCCAGTTTCGGCCACCGAGAAAGTTTCGGGGGTCACCGGTATTGTACTGGGACCACCGGAAGGGTCCCGGGGGTCCACCGGGTGGGGCCACCTATCACGGAGGGCCCCATGGGCTGAAGTGGGAAGGGAACCAGCCCCTGGTGGGCTGGTGCACCCCCCTTGGGCCTCCCCCTGCGCCTAGGGGTGGAAACCCTAGGGGTGGGGGGCGCCCCACCTGACTTGGGGGGCAAGTCCCCCCCTTGGCCGCCGCCCCCCTTGAGATTCAACCTCTAGGGGGCCGGCGCCCCCCCAGGGCCCCTATATAAAGAGGGGGAGCGAGGGCTGCGCACCCTAGCCCCTGGCGCCTCCCTCTCCCCTCGCAACACCTCTCCCTCTCGCTCAGCTTGGCGAAGCCCTGCCGAGATCACCGCTGCTTCCACCACCACGCCGTCGTGCTGCTGGATCTCCATCAACCTCTCCTTCCCCCTTGCTGGATCAAGAAGGAGGAGACGTCTTCCCCAACCGTACGTGTGTTGAACACGGAGGTGCCGTCCATTCGGCGCTAGGATCATCGGTGATTTGGATCACGACGAGTATGACTCCATCAACCCCGTTCTCTTGAACGCTTCCGCTTGCGATCTACAAGGGTATGTAGATGCACTCCTCTCTCTCGGTGCTAGATGACTCCATAGATTGATCTTGGTGATGCATAGAATTTTTTTATTTTCTGCTACGTTCCCCAACAGTGGCATCATGAGCCAGGTCTATGCGTAGTTTCTATGCACGAGTAGAACACAAGATTGTTGTGGGTGTTGGTTTTGTCAATTTTCTTGCCACTACTAGTCTTATCTTGTTTCGGCGGCATCGTGGGATGAAGTGGCCCGGACCAACCTTACACGTACGCTTATGTGAGACAGGTTCCACCGACTGACATGCACTAGTTGCATAAGGTGGCTAGCGGGTGTCTGTCTCTCCCACTTTAGTCAGATCGGATTCGATGAAAAGGGTCCTTATGAAGGGTAAATAGAAATTGGCATATCACGTTGTGGTTTTGGCGTAGGTAAGAAACGTTCTTGCTAGAACCCTATAGCAGCCACGTAAAAACATGCAACAACAATTAGAGGACGTCTAACTTGTTTTTGCAGCATATGCCTTGTGATGTGATATGGCCAAAAGGATGTGATGAATGAAATATATGTGATGCATGAGATTGATCATGTTCTTGTAATAGGAATCATGACTTGCATGTCGATGAGTATGATAACCGGTAGGAGCCATAGGAGTTGCCTTTATTTTTTGTATGACCTGCGTGTCATTGAATAACGCCATGTAATTACTTTACTTTATTGCTAAACACGTTAGCCATAGAAGAAGAAGTAATCATTGGCGTGACAACTTCATGAAGACACGATGATGGAGATCATGGTGTCATGCCGGTGACGATGATGATCATGGCGCCCCGAAGATGGAGACCAAAAGGAGCAAAATGATATTGGCCATATCATGTCACTATTTGATTGCATGTGATGTTTATCATGTTTTGCTTCTTGTTTGCTTAGTATGACGGTAGTAAATAAGATGATCCCTCATAATAATTTCAAGAAAGTGTTCCCTCTAACTGTGCGCCATTGCGAAAGTTCGTTGTCTCGAAGCACCACGTGATGATCGGGTGTGATAGATTCTAACATTCACATACAACGGGTGTAAGCCAGATTTACACATGCAAAACACTTAGGTTGACTTGACGAGCCTAGCATGTACAGACATGGCCTCGGAACACAAGAGACCGAAAGGTCGAACATGAGTCGTATAGAAGATACGATCAACATGAAGATGTTCACCGATGAGGACTAGTCCGTCTCACGTGATGATCGGACACGACCTAGTTGACTCGGATCATGGATCACTTAGATGACTAGAGGGATGTCTATCTGAGTGGGAGTTCATTATATAATTTGATTAGATGAACTTAATTATCATGAACTTAGTCTAAAATCTTTGCAATATGTCTTGTAGATCAAATGGCCCATGTTAATGTTGCCCTCAACTTCAACGCGTTCCTAGAGAAAATCAAGCTGAAAGACGATTGCAGCAACTATACGGAATGGGTCCGGAACTTGAGGATCATCCTCATAGCTGCCAAGAAAGCATATGTCCTAGATGCACCGCTAGGTGAAGCACCCATTTTCCTAGCAACTCAAGACATTATGAATGCCTGGCAGTCGCGTAGTGATGATTACTCCCTGGTTCAGTGCGGCATGCTTTACAGCTTAGAACCGGGGCTCCAAAAGCGTTTTGAGCAACACGGAGCATATGAGACATTCCAAGAGCTGAAAATGGTTTTCCAAGCTCACGCCCGGGTTGAGAGATATGAAGTCTCCGACAAGTTCTATAGTTGTAAGATGGAGGAGAATGGTTCTGTCAGCGATCCCATACTCAAAATGTCTGGGTTGCACAACCGCTTATCTCAACTGGGAGTTAATCTCCCGGATGACGCGGTAGTCGACAGAATCCTCCAGTCGCTCCCACCTAGCTACAAGAGCTTTGTGATGAACTTCAATATGCAGGGGATGGTGAAAACCATTCCTGAGGTATATTCAATGCTGAAATCAGCGGAGGTGGAGATCAAGAAGGAACATCAAGTGTTGATGGTCAATAAAACCACTAGTTTCAAGAAAGGCAAGGGTAAAAAGAACTTCAAGAAGGACGGCAAGGGGGTTGCCGCCCCGGTAAGCCAATTGCCGAGAAGAAGCCAAAGCATGGACCCAAACCTGAGACTGAGTGCTTTTATTGCAAGGGAAGCGAAGACTAGAAGCGGAATTGCCCCAAGTACTTAGCGGACAAGAAGGCTGGCAACACCAAAGGTATATGTGATATACATGTAATTGATGTGTACCTTACCAGTACTCGTAGTAGCTCCTGGGTATTTGATACCGGTGCGGTTGCTCATATTTGTAACTCAAAACAGGAGCTGCGGAATAAGCCGAGACTCACGAAGGACGAGGTGATGATGCGCGTCGGGAATGGTTCCAAGGTCGATGTGATCGCCGTCGGCACGCTACCTCTACATTTACCTACGAGATTAGTTTTAAACCTCAATAATTATTATTTAGTGCCAGCTTTGAGCATGAACATTGTATCTGGATCTCATTTAATACGAGATGGCTACTCATTTAAATCCGAGAATAATGGTTGTTCTATTTATATGAGAGATATGTTTTATGGTCATGCCCCGCTCGTCAATGGTTTATTCTTAATGAATCTCGAACGTGATGTTACACATATTCATAGTGTGAATACCAAAATATGTAAGGTTGATAACAATAGTCCCACATACTTGTGGCACTGTCGCCTTGGTCACATTGGTGTCAAACGCATGAAGAAGCTCCATGCTGATGGACTTTTGGAGTCTCTTGATTACGAATCATTTGACACATGCGAACCATGCCTCATGGGAAAAATGACCAAGACTCCGTTCTCTGGAACAATGGAGTGAGCAACCAACTTATTGGAAATCATACATACTGATGTGTGCGGTCCAATGAGCGTTGAGGCTCGCGGAGGCTATCTTTATGTTCTCACTCTCACTGACGACTTGAGTAGATATGGGTATGTCTACTTGATGAAACACAAGTCTGAGACCTTTGAAAAGTTCAAGGAATTTCAGAGTGAGGTAGAGAATCAACGTGACCGAAAGATAAAGTTCTTACGATCAGATCGTGGGGGAGAATATTTAAGTCATGAATTTGGTACGCACTTAAGGAAATGTGGAATCGTTTCACAACTCACGCCGCTTGGAACACCTCAGCGTAACGGTGTGTCCGAACATCGTAATCGCACTCTATTGGATATGGTGCGATCTATGATGTCACTCACCGATTTACCGCTATCATTTTGGGGATACGCTCTAGAGACAGCTACATTCACTTTAAATAGGGCACCGTCTAAATCCGTTGAGACGGCACCGTATGAATTATGGTTTGGGAAGAAACCTAAGCTGTCGTTTCTAAAAGTTTGGGGATGCGATGCTTATGTCAAGAAACTTCAACCTGAAAAGCTCGAACCCAAGTCAGAAAAATGCGTCTTCATAGGATAACCTAAGGAAACCATTGGGTATAACTTCTACCTCAGATCCGAAGGCAAGATCTTTGTTGCCAAGAACGGGTCCTTTCTGGAGAAAGAGTTTCTCTCGAGAGAGGTAAGTGGGAGGAAAGTAGAACTCGATGAAGTACTACTTCTTGAACCAGAAAGTAGCGCAGCTCAGGAAGATGTTCCTGTGGTGCCTGCACCGACTAGAGAGGAAGTTAACGATGATGATCAAGGTACTTCAGGTCAAGTTGCTACTAAACTTCGAAGGTCCACAAGGACACGTTCCACACCAGAATGGTATGGCAACCCTGTCCTGGAAATCATGTTGTTAGACAACGGTGAACCTTCGAACTACGAAGAAGCGATGGCGTGCCCAGATTCCAACAAATGGCTTGTAGCCATGCAATCCGAGATAAGATCCATGTATGAAAACAAAGTATGGACTTTGACAGACTTGCCCGATGATCGGCGAGCGATAGAAAATAAATGGATCTTTAAGAAGAAGACGGACGCGGATGGTAATGTTACCATCTATAAGGCTCGACTTGTCGCTAAGGGTTATCGACAAGTTCAAGGGGTTGACTACGATGAGACCTTCCCACCCGTAGCAAAGCTGAAGTCCGTCCGAATCATGTTAGCAATTGCCGCATACTATGATTATGAGATATGGCAAATGGACGTCAAAACGGCATTCCTTAACGGCTTTCTTAAGGAAGAATTGTATATGATGCAGCCGGAAGGTTTTGTCGATCCTAAGAATGCTAACAAGGTATGCAAGCTCCAACGCTCCATCTATGGGCTGGTGCAAGCATCTCGGAGTTGGAACATTTGCTTTAATGAAATGATCAAAGCGTTTGGGTTTATGCAGACTTATGGAGAAGGCTGCATTTACAAGAAAGTGAGTGGGAGCTCTGTAGCATTTCTCATATTATATGTGGATGCCATACTTTTGATGGGAAATGATATAGAACTTTTGGGCATCATTAAGGCCTACTTGAATAAGTGTTTTTCAATGAAGGACCTTGGAGAAGCTGCTTACATATTAGGCATCAAGATCTATAGAGATAGATCGAGACGCCTCATAGTTCTTTCACAAAGCACATACCTTGATAAGATATTGAAGAAGTTCAATATGGATCAATCCAAGAAGGGATTCTTGCCTGTGTTGCAAGGTGTGAAATTAAGCTCGGCTCAATGTCCGACCACAGGAGAAGATAGAGAAAAGATGAGTGTCGTCCCCTATGCCTCGGCCATAGGGTCTATCATGTATGCCATGCTGTGTACCAGACCTGATGTAAACCTTGCCATAAGTTTGGTAGGAAGGTACCAAAGTAATCCCGGCATGGAACACTGGACAACGGTTAAGAATATCCTGAAGTACCTGAAAAGGACTAAGGATATGTTTCTCGTATATGGAGGTGACGAAGAGCTCATCGTAAAGGGTTGCGTCGACGCTAGCTTCGACACAGATCTGGATGACTCTAAGTCATGAACCGTCTACATGTATATTTTGAATGGTGGGTCAATAAGCTGGTGCGGTTGCAAGCAGAGCGTCGTGTCGGGATCTACATGTGAAGTGGAGTACATGGCAGCCTCGGAGGCAGCACATGAAGCAATCTGGATGAAGGAGTTCATTACTGACCTAGGAGTTATTCCCAATGCGTCGGGGTCGATGATTCTCTTCTGTGACAACACTGGAGCAAAACATGATCAACACAAGAACTCTATGGGTGTTCGATTCATCACAATGTAACTAGATAATTGACTCTAGTGCAAGTGGGAGACTAATGGAAATATGCCCTAGAGGCAATAATAAAATGGTTATTATTATATTTCCTTGTTCATGATAATTGTCTATTGTTCATGCTATATTTGTGTTATCCGGAAATCGTAATACATGTGTGAATACATAGACCACAACATGTCCCTAGTGAGCCTCTAGTTGACTAGCTCATTTATCAATGGATGGTTATAGTTTCCTGACCATGGACATTGGATGTCATTGATAACGGGATCACATCATTGGGAGAATGATGTGATGGACAAGACCCAATCCTAAGCATAGCACAAGATCGTGTAGTTCGTTTGCTAGAGCTTTTCTAATGTCAAGTATCATTTCCTTAGACCATGAGATCGTGTAACTCCTGGATACCGTAAGAGTGCTTTGGGTGTACCAAACGTCACAACGTAACTGGGTGGCTATAAAGGTATACTATAGGTAGCTCTGAAAGTGTCTGTTGGGTTGACTCGAATGGAGACTGGGATTTGTCACTCCGTATGACGGAGAGGTATCTCTGGGCCCACTCGGCAATGCATCATCATAATGAGCTTAATGTGACCAAGTGGTTGGTTACGGGATCATGCATTACGATACGAGTAAAGTGACTTGCCGGTGAGGAGATTGAACGAGGTATTGGGGAACTGACGATCGAATCTCGAGCAAGTAACGTACCGATTGACAAAGGGAATTGTATACGGGATTACTTGAATCCTCGACATCGTGGTTCATTCGATGAGATCATCGTGGAACATGTGGGAGCCAACATGGGTATCCAGATCCCGCTGTTGGTTATTGACTGGAGAGTTGTCTCGGTCATGTCTGCGTGTCTCCTGAACCCGTAGGGTCTACACACTTAAGGTTCGGTGACTCTAGGGTTGTAGAAATACTAGTATGCGGTAACCCAAAAGTTGTTCAGAGTCCCAGATGAGATCCCGGACGTCACGAGGAGTTCCGGAATGGTCCAGAGGTGAAGATTTATATATAGGAAGTCCACTTTCGGCCACCAGGAAAGTTTCGGGGGTCACCGGTATTGTACCGGGACCACCGGAAGGGTCCCGGGGGTCCACCGGGTGGGGCCACCTATCCCGGAGGGCCCCATGGGCTGAAGTGGGAAGGGAACCAGCCCCTAGTGGGCTGGTGCTGTTGGGGAACGTACCAAAAATTCAGAAAAATTCTACGCATCACCAACTCAATATATGGAGATACTAGCAACGAGAGAGAGGGGAGTGCATCTTCATACCCTTGAAGATCGCGATGCGGAAGCGTTGCAGAAACACGGTCGGTGGAGTCGTTCATGAAGCGATTTAGATCGCGGCCGAATACGATCTAAGCACCAAACAATGGTGCCTCCGCATTCAACACACGTGCAGCCCGGTGACGTTTCCCGCGCCTTGATCCAGCAAGGAGAGAGGGATAGGTTGGGGAAGACTCCGTCCAGCAGCAGCACAACGGCGTGGTGGTGATGGAGGAGCATGGTACTCCAGCAGGGCTTCGCGAAGCACTGCGAGAGACTAGGAGGGAGAGGGGTAGGGCTGCGCCAGGAGAGAGGAAAACTCATGTGCTTGGCAGCCCCAAAACCCCCACTATATATAGGGGAAGGGGAGGGGGGCCGGCCCCCTCCAGATCCCATCTAGAGGGGAGGGGCGGCGGCCAGGAGGGGGAGACTTGCCCCCCAAGCAAGGTGGAGGCGCCCCCCTCCCTAGGGTTTCCAACCATAGGCGCCTTGGGCCCTTGGGGAGGGGCACACCAACCCACTAGGGGCTGGTTCCCTCCCATATTCAGCCCATCAAGCCCCCCGGGGTAGGTGGCCCCACCCGGTGGACCTCCGGACACCTTTCGGTGGTCCAGGTACAATACCGATAACCCCCGAAACTATTCCGGTGACTAAAACTAGACTTCCCATTTATAAATCTTTACCTCCGGACCATTCCGGAACTCCTCGTGACGTCTGGGATCTCATCCTGGACTCCGAACAACATTCAGTAACCACATACAAACTTCCTTTATAACCGTAGCGTCATCGAACCTTAAGTGTGTAGACCCTACGGGTTCGGGAATCATGCATACATGACCGAGACAGCTCTCTGGCCAATAACCAACAGCGGGATCTAGATACCCATGTTGGCTCCCACATGTTCCACGATGTTAAGGATTCAAGCAATCCCGTATGCAATTTCCTTTGTCAATCGGTATGTTACTTGCCCGAGATTCGATCGTCCGTATCCCAATACCTAGTTCAATCTTGTTACTGGCAAGTCACTTTACTCGTTCCGTAATGCATGATCCCGTGACTAACTACTTAGTCACATTGAGCTCATTATGATGATGCAATACCGAGTGGGCCCAGAGATACCTCTCTGTCATACGGAGTGACAAATCCTAGTCTCGATTCATGCCAACCCAACAGACACTTTCGGAGATACCTGTAGTGCACCTTTATAGTCACCCAGTTACATTGTGACGTTTGGTACACCCAAAGCACTCCTACGGTATCCGGGAGTTACACAATCTCATGGTCTAAGGAAATGATACTTGACATTAGAAAAGCTTTAGCAAACGAACTACACGATCTTGTGCTATTCTTAGGATTGGGTCTTGTCCATCACATCATTCTCCTAATGATGTGATGCCGTTATCAATGACATCCAATGTTCATGGCCAGGAAACTATAACCATCTATTGATCAACAAGCTAGTCAACTGGAGGCTCACTAGGGACATGTTGTGGTCTATGTATTCACACATGTATTACGGTTTCTAGTTAATACAATTATAGCATGAACAATAGACAATTATCATGAACAAGGAAATATAATAATAACCATTTTATTATTGCCTCCAGGGCATATTTCCAACAGTCTCCCACTTGCACTAGAGTCAATAATCTAGCTCACATCACTATGTGATTGTAATGAATCCAACACCCATGGTGTTTGATCATATCTCGCTTGTGAGAGAGGTTATCAGTCAATGGGTCTGAATCTTTCAGATCCGTTTTTTTTCAAATCTCTATGTCATCTTGTAGATGCAGCTACCACGCTCTATTTGGATGTATTCCAAATAACTGTTCTACTATATGAATCTGATTTACTACTCATAGTCATCCAGATTAGTATCAAAGTTTGCATCGACGTAACCCTTTATGGTGAACTCTTTTACCACCTCCATAATCGAGAAAATTCCTTAGTCCACTAGTTACTAAGGATAACTTTGACCGTTGTCCTGTGATCCATTCCTGGATCACTCTTGTACCCCTTGACTGACTCATGGCAAGGCACACTTCAGGTGCGGTACACAACATAGCATACTGTAGAACCTACGTCTAAAGCATAGGAGACGACCTTCGTCCTCTCTCTCTCTTCTACCGTGGTCAAGTCTTGAGTCTTACTCAATACTCACACCTTATGACACAACCAAGAACTCCTTCTTTGCCGATCTATTTAGAACTCCTTCAAAATCTTGTCACGGAATGTATTCATTTGAAAGTACTATTAAGCATTTTTGATCTATCCTTATAGATCTTGATGCTCAATGTTCAAGTAGCTTAATCCAGGTTTTTATTGAAAAACACCTTTCAAACAACCCTATATGCTTAGAAATTCTACATCATTTCCAATCAACAATATGTCAACAACATATATTCATCAGAAATTCTATAGTGCTCCCACTCACTTCTTTGGAAATACAAGTTTCTCATAAACTTTGTATAAACCCAAAATCTTTGATCGTCATCATCAAAGTGTTTATTCCAATTCCGAGATGCTTACTCCAATCCTTAGAAGGATTGCTGGAGCTTTCCATACTTGTTAGCATCTTTTAGGATTGACAAAACCTTCTGGTTGTATCACATACAACCTTTCCTCAAGAGAATCGTCGAGGAAACAATGTTTTTACATTCTATCTGCAAGATTTCATAAATAATGCAGCAACTGCTAATATAATTCCAACAGACTCTCAGCATCGCTACGAGTGGGAAAGTCTCATCGTAGTCAACTCCTTGAACTTGTTGGAAAACATCTTAGTGACAAGTCGAGCTTTCTTAATGGTGATACTTACCATCATTGTCCGTCTTCCTTTTAAAATCCATCTGCAGCCAACAGCCTTACGACCATCAAGTGGTTCTTCCAAAGTCCATACTTTGTTTTCATACATGGATCCTTTCTCGGATTTTATGGCCTCGAGCCATTCGTCGGAATCCGGGCCCACCATCGCTTCTCCATAGCTCGTAGGTTCATTGTTGTCTAGCAACATGTCCTTCAAGGCAGGATTACCATACCACTCTGAAGTAGTACGCATCCTTGTCACCCTATGAGGTTTGGTAGTAACTTGATCCAAAGTTTCATGATCACTATCATCAGCTTCCACTTCAACTGGTGTAGGCGCCACAGGAACAACTTCCCGTGCCCTGCTACAGATTGGTTGAAGTGATGGTTCAATAACCTTATCAAGTCTCCACCATCCTCCCACTCAATTCTTTCAAGAGAAACTTTTCCTCGAGAAAGGACCCGTTTCTAGAAACAATCACTTTTGCTTCCAGATCTGAAATAGGAGGTATACCCAACTGTTTTGGGTGTCCTATGAAGGTGCATTTATCCGCTTTGGGTTTGAGCTTATCAGGCTAAAAACTTTTCCACGTAAGCTTCGCAACCCCAAATTTTTAAGAAATGACAGCTTAGGTTTCTCTAAACCATAGTTCATACGCTATCATCTCAATGAAATTACGTGGTGCCCTATTTGAAGTGAATGCGGTTGTCTCTAATGCCTAACCCATAAATGATAGTGGTAATTCGATAAGAGACATCATGGTATGCACCATATCCAATAGGGTGCAGCTATGATGTTCGGACACACCATCACACTATGGTGTTCCAGGCGGTATTAGTTGTGAAACAATTTCCACAATGTCTTAATTGTATACCAAACTCATAACTCAGATACTCATCTCTATGATCATATCATAGACATTTTATCCTCTTGTCACGACGATCTTCAACTTCACTCTGAAATTACTTGAACCTTTCAATAATTCAGACTTGTGTTTCATCAAGTAAATATACTTAGAATCTACTCAAATCATCCGCGAAGTAAGAGCATAACGATATTCACTGCATGCCTCAACACTCATTGGACTGCACACATCAAAATGTATTACTTCCATCAAGTTGCTTTCTTGTTCCATCTCACTGAGAACGAGGCCTTTCAATCATCTTGCCCATGTGGTATGACTTGCATGTCTCAAGTGATTCAAAATCATGTGAGTCCAAAGATCCATCAACATGGAGCTTCTTCATGCATATATACCAATAGACATGGTTCACATGTCTCAATCTTTTCAAAAACGAGTGAGCTCAAAGATCCATCAACATGGAGCTTCTTCATGCGCTTTATACCAATATGACTCAAACAGCAGTGCCACAAGTATGTGGTACTATCATTACTATCTTATATCTTTTGGCATGAACATGTGTATCACTACGATCGAGATTCAATAAACCATTCATTTTAGGTGCAAGACCATTGAAGGTATTATTCAAATAAACAAAGTAACCATTATTCTCCTTACATGAACAACCGTATTGTGATAGACATAATCCAATCATGTCTATGCTCAAAGCAAACACCAAATAACAATTATTTAGGTTTAACACCAATCTCGATGGTAGAGGGAGTATGCGATGCTTGATCACATCAAGCTTGGAAACACTTCCAACACATATCGTCATGTCACCTTTAGCTAGTCTCCATTTATTCTGCAACTTTTATTTCGAGTTACTAACACTTAGCAACCGAATCATTATCTAATACCCTGGTGCTACTAGGAGTACTAGTAAAGTACACATTAACATAATGTATATCCAATATACTTCTAGCGACTTTGCCAGCCTTCTCATCTACCAAGTATCTAGGGTAGTTCTGCTTCAGTGACCGTTCCCCTCATTACAGAAGCACTTAGTCTCAGGCTTGGTTTCAACCTTGGGTTTCTTCACTAGAGCAGCAACTGATTTGCCATTTCATGAAGTATCCCTTCTTGCCCTTGCCCTTCTTGAAACTAGTGGTTTCACTAACCATCAACAATTGATGCTCCTTCTTGATTTCTACTTTCGCGGCGTCAAACATCGTGAATATTTCAAGGATCATCATATCTATCCCTGATATATTATAGTTCATCACGAAGCTCTAGCAGCTTGGTGGCAATGACTTTGGAGAAACATCACTATCTCATCTAGAAGATTAACTCCCACTCGATTCAAGTGATTGTTGTACTCAGACAATCTGAGCACAAACTCAACGATTGAGCTTTTCTCCCTTAGTTTGCAGGCTAAGAAACTCGTCGGAGGTCTTAGACCTCTTGACATGGGCACGAGCCTGAAATCCCAATTTCAGCCCTCGAAACATCTCATATGTTCCGCGACATTTCGAAATCGTCTTTGGTGCCTCTATTCTAAACCGTTTAACATCACTGAACTATCACATAATTATCAAAACGTGTATGTCAGATGTTCGCAACATCCACAGACAACGCTCGAGGTTCAGCACACTGAGCGGTGCATTAAGGACATAAGCCTTCTACGCAGCAATGAGGACAATCCTCAGTTTACGGACCCAGTCTGCATAATTGCTACTATTAACTTTCAACTAAATTTTCTCTAGGAACATATCTAAAATAGCAGAATTAAAGCGCGAGCTACGACATAATTTGCAAAAACCTTTTGACTATGTTCAGGATAATTAAGTTCATCTTATGAACTCCCACTCAGATAGACATCCCTCCAGTTATCTAAGTGATACATGATCCGAGTCAACTAGGCTGTGTCCGATCATCACGTGAGACGGACTAGTCATCATCGGTGAACATCTTTCTGTTGATCGTATCCACAATACGACTCATGTTCGACCTTTCGGTCTCTTGTGTTCCGAGGCCATGTCTGTACATGCTAGGCTCGTCAAGTCAACCTAAGTGTTTCGCGTGTGTAAATCTGGCTTACACTCGATGTATGTGAACGTTAGAATCTATCACACCAGATCATCACGTGGTGCTTCGAAACAACGAACTTTCGCAACGGTGCACAGTTAGGGGAAACACTTTCTTGAAATTATTATGAGGGATCATCTTATTTACTACCATCGTTCTAAGAAAATAAGATGCATAAACATGATAAACATCACATGCAATCAAATAGTGACATGATATGGCCAATATCATTTTGCTCCTTTTGATCTCCATCTTCGGGGCTCCATGATCAACATCGTCACCGGCATGACACCATGATCTCCATCATCGTGTCTCCATGAAGTTGTCTCGCTAACTATTACTTCTACTACTATGGCTAACGATTTAGCAATGAAGTAAAGTAATTACATGTCGTTATTCAGTGACACGCAGGTCATACAATAAATTAAGACAACTCCTATGGTCCTGCCGGTTGTCATACTCATCGACATGCAAGTCGTGATTCCTATTACAAGAACATGATCAATCTCATACATCACATATATTTCATTCATCACATCCTTTTTGGCCATATCACATCACACGTCATATGCTGCAAAAACAAGTTAGACGTCCTCTAATTGTTGTTGCAAGTTTTTTTACGTGGCTGCTATAGGTTTCTAGCAAGAACGTTTCTTACCTACGCCAAAACCACAACGTGATATGCCAATTGCTATTTACCCTTCATAAGGACCCTTTTCATCGAATCCGATCCGACTAAAGTGGGAGAGACTAGCACCCGCTAGCCACCTTATACAACAAGTGCATGTCAGTCGGTGGAACCTGTCTCACGTAAGCGTACATATAAGGTCGGTCTAGTCCGCTTCATCCCACAATGCCGCCGAATCAAGATAGGACTAGTAACGGTAAGCAAATTGTACAAACCATCGCCCACAACTACTTGCGTTCTACTCATGCATAGAATCTACGCAATAGACCTAGCTCATGATGCCACTGTTGGGCAACGTAGCAGAAATTCAAAAAAATTCTACGCATCACCAAGATAAATCTATGGAGATACTAGCAACGAGAGAGAGGGGAGTGCATCTTCATACCCTTGAAGATCGCGATGCAGAAGCGTTGCAGGAACACGGTCGGTGGAGTTGTTCATGAAGCGATTCAGATCGCGGCCGAATCTGATCTAAGCACCGAACTACGGTGCCTCCGCGTTCAACACACGTGCAACCCGGTGACGTCTCCCGCGCCTTGATCCAGCAAGGAGAGAGGGAGAGGTTGGGGAAGACTCCGTCCAGCAGCAGCACAACAGCGTGGTGGTGATGGAGGAGCGTGGCACTCTAGCAGGGCTTCGCGAAGCACTGCGAGAGACGAGGAGGGAGAGGGGTAGGGCTGCGCCAGGAGAGAGGAAAACTCATGTTCTTGGCAGCCCCAAAAACCCCACTATATATAGGGGAAGGGGAGAGGGGGCCGGCCCCCTCCAGATCCCATCTAGAGGGGAGGGGCGGCGGCCAGGAGGGGGAGACTTGCCCCCCAAGCAAGGTGGAGGCGCCCCCCTCCCCTAGGGTTTCCAACCCTAGGCGCCTTGGGGAGGGGCGCACCAGCCCACTAGGGGCTGGTTCCCTCCCATATTCAGCCCATCAAGCCCCCCCGGGGCAGGTGGCCCCACCCGGTGCACTTCCGGACACCTTTCCGTGGTCCCGGTACAATACCGATAACCCCCGAAACTATGCCGGTGACTGAAACTGGACTTCCCATATATAAATCTTTATGTCCGGACCATTTCGAAACTCCTCGTGACGTCCGGGATCTCATCCGGGACTCCGAACAACATTCAGTAACCACATACAAACTTCCTTTATAACCTTAGCGTCATCGAACCTTAAGTGTGTAGACCCTACGGGTTCGGGAATCATGCAGACATGACCGAGACAACTCTCTGGCCAATAACCAACAGCGGGATCTGGATACCCATGTTGGCTCCCACATGTTCCACGATGATCTCATCGGATGAACCACGATGTCAAGGATTCAAGCAATCCCGTATGCAATTTCCTTTGTCAATCGGTATGTTACTTGCCCAAGATTCGATTGTCCGTATCCCAATACCTCGTTCAATCTCGTTACCGGCAAGTCACTTTACTCGTTCCGTCATGCATGATACCGTGACTAACTACTTAGTCACATTGAGCTCATTATGATGATGCAATACCGAGTGGGCCCAGAGATACCTCTCCGTCATACGGAGTGACAAATCCCAGTCTTGATTTATGCCAACCCAACAGACACTTTCAGAGATACCTGTAGTGCACCTTTATAGTCACCCAGTTCCGTTGTGACGTTTGGTTCACCCAAAGCACTCCTACGGTATCCGGGAGTTACACAATATCACGGTCTAAGGAAATGATACTTGACATTAGAAAAGCTTTAGCAAACGAACTACACGATCTTGTGCTATGCTTAGGATTGGGTCTTGTCCATCACATCATTCTCCTAATGATGTGATCCCGTTATCAATGACATCCAATGTCCATGGTCAGGAAACCGTAACCATCTATTGATCAATGAGCTAGTCAACTAGAGGCTCACTAGGGACATGTTGTGGTCTATGTATTCACACATGTATTATGGTTTCCAGTTAATACAATTATAGCATGAACAATAGACAATTATCATGAACAAGGAAATATAATAATAACCATTTTATTATTGCCTCTAGGGCATATTTCCCACAGGTGCGCCCCCCTTGGGCCTCCCCCTGTGCCTAGGGTTGGAAACCTAGGGGTGGGGGGCGCCCCACTTGACTTGGGGGGCAAGTCCCCCCCTTGGCCGCCGCCCCCCTTGAGATTCAATCTCTAGGGGGCCGGCGCCCCCCCAGGGCCCCTATATAAAGAGGAGGAGGGGGAGGGAGGGCTGCGCACCCTAGCCCCTGGCGCCTCCCTCTCCCCTCGCAACACCTCTCCCTCTCGCTGAGCTTGGCGAAGCCCTGCCGAGATAACCGGTGCTTGCACCACCACGCCGTCGTGCTGCTGGATCTCCATCAACCTCTCCTTCCCCCTTGCTGGATCAAGAAGGAGGAGATGTCTTCCCCAACCGTACGTGTGTTGAACGCAAAGGTGCCGTCCGTTCGGCACTATGATCGGTGATTTGGATCACGACGAGTACGACTCCATCAACCCCGTTCTCTTGAACGCTTCCGCTTGCGATCTACAAGGGTATGTAGATGCACTCCTCTCTCTCGTTGCTAGATGACTCCATAGATTGATCTTGGTGATGGGTAGAATTTTTTTATTTTCTGCTACGTTCCCCAATAGGAGCGTACTACGACTAGTAGAATGTGGTCGTTAATGACCTTTAACGACCACGATCCGACGTTTAACGACCACATATGTTGTCATTAAAAACCATTTTCTTAGTAGTGGCATATAAGAATTCAGAGAAGAACCAAATAATATTCATAGATAATCTTGATCATAAATCCACAATTCATCGGATCTCGGCAAATACACTACAAAAGAATATTACATCGAATAGATCTCCAAGAACATCGAGGAGAACTTTGTTATGAGAGTCAAAGAGAGAGAAGAAGCCATCTAGCTAATAACTATGGACCCGAAGGTCTGTGGTAAACTACTCAGCTTAATCAGAGAGGTAATGGTGTTGATGCAGAAGCCCTCCATGATCGAATCCCCCTCCGGCAGATCACCGAAAAAGGACCCAAGATGGGATCTCATGGGTACAAAAGGTTGCGGCGGTGGAAAAGTGGTTTCGTGGCCCCCCTGATGTTTTTAGGGTATAAGAGTATATATAGGCGAAAGAACAAGGTCGGTGGAGCTACGAGGGGCCCACAAGGGTGGGGGGCATGCCTACCCCCTGAGCGCGCCCTCCTGCCTCGTGGACGCCTCGTTGCATCTCTGACTTAATCTCCAAGTCTTCTGGTTTGCTTTCGGTCCAAGAAAGATCATCGCGAAGGTTTCATTCCGTTTGGACTCCGTTTGGTATTCCTTTTCTGCAAAATCTAAAATAGGCAAAGAAACATAAACTGGCACTAGGCCAAGAGTTGATGACTGACACATAAACGCACAGAGGGGTTCGTTAATCGTGGAAATCACTCCGGGACCCAAAGCAGTGAGTAATAGTACACGAAACGGGCCAGAATCGGCCGAAACTATGAGCGTTGATGACCGACACGTAAACGCACCCCAGGGTTCGTTAATCGTGGAAATCACTCTGGGACCCCAAAAAGCGAGTAATAGTCCACGAAATGGGCCAGAATCGGCCAAAACTGTGAGTGTTGATGATCCACACGTAAACACAACCCGGGGTTCGCTAATCGTGGAAATCACTCTCGGACACCAAAACTGTGAGTAATAGTCCACGAAACGGGCCAGAATCGGCCAAAACTATGAGTGTTGATGACTGACACGTAAGCGCACCTTGGGGTTCAACAACTATGGAAATCGCTTCGGGACCCCAACATGGTGAGTTATAGTTCAAGAAACGGGCCAGAATCAGCCCAAACTGCGAGTCTTGACGACCAACACGTAAGCACACCTTGGGGTTCGACAACCTTGGAAATCATTTTGGGACCACAAAACGGTGAGTAATAGTCCATGAAACGGGCTAGAATCGACAAAAACCGCGAGTGTTGATGACCGACACGTAAACGCACCCCGGGGT
>NC_057804.1:29807251-29813039 GCF_018294505.1 Triticum aestivum | reverse complement strand
CTACGATTGTCGATGACCGACACGTAAGCGCACCTTGGGGTTTAACAACCATGGAAATTGCTTCGGGACCGCAAAACGGTGACTAATAGTACATGAAACGGGCCAGAATCGACAAAAACCGCGAGTGTTGATGACCTACATGTAAACGCACCCCGGGGATCGTTAATCATGGAAATCACTCCGGGACCCCAAAACAGTGAGTAATAGTCCAAGAAACGTGCTAGAATCGGCCAAAACTATGATTGTTGATGGCCGACACGTAAGCGCACCTTGGGGTTTAACAACTATGGAAATCACTTAGGGACCCCAAAACGGTGAGTAAAAGTGCACGGAACGGGTAAGAATTGGCCAAAACCAGGAGTGCTGACGACGGACATGTAAACGCACCCCGGGGATCACCAATCATCGAAATCGCTCTAGGACCCCAAAACCTTGTGTAATAGTGCACGAAACGGACCAGAATCGGCCAAAATTGTGAGTGTTGATGGCCAAAAAGTAAACGCACCCCGGGGTTCATCAATCGTGGAAATCACTTCGGGACCCCAAAATTGAGTAATAGTTCAAGAAGCGAGACAGAATCGGCCCAAATTGCGAGTCTTGATGACCAACACATAAGCACAACTTGGGGTTCGACAACCATGTCAATCGCTTTGGGACCATAAAACGATGAGTAATAGTCCACGAAACGGGTCAGAATCGACAAAACCCACGAGTATTGATGACTGACATGTAAATGCACCCAGGGGTTCGTTAATCGTGGAAATCACTCTGGGACCCCAAAATAGAGAGTAGTAGTCCAAGAAACGGGCCAGAATCGGCCAAAACTGTGATTGTTGATGACCAACACATAAGCGCACCTTGGGGTTTACCAACTATGTAAATCGCTGCAGGACCCCAAAACGGTGAGTAATAGTCCAAGAAACGGGCCAGAATTGGCCCAAACTGCGAGTCTTGATGACCAACGCATAAGCACACATTGGGATTCGACAACCTTGGAAATCGTTTTGGGACCACAAAACAGTGAGTAATAGTCCACGAAATGGGTCAGAATCGACAAAAACCGCGAGTGTTGATGACCGACACGAAAACGCACCCAGGGGTTCGTTAATCAGGGAAATCACTCCGGAACCCAAAGCAGTGAGTAATAGTACATGAAACGAGTCAGAATTGGCCGAAACTATGAGCGTTGATGACCGACACGTAAACGCACCCGGGGGATCGTTAATCGTCGAAATCTCTCTGGACCCCAAAATGCTGTGTAATATTGCACGAAATGGACCAGAATCGACCAAAATTGTGAGTGTTTATGACCGACACGTAAATGCACCCCGGGGTTCGTCGATCGTGGAAATCACTTCGGGACCCGAAAACTGAGTAATAGTCCAAGAAACGAGCCAGAATCGGCCCAAATTGCGAGTCTTGATGACCAACACGTAAGCACATCTTGGGGTTCGACAACCTTGGAAATCGTTTTAGGACCACAAAACGGTGAGTAATAGTCCACGAAACGGGCAAGAATCGGCAAAAACCACGAGTGTTGATGACCGACACGTAAACACACCCTGGGGTACGTTAATTGCAGAAATAACTCCGGGACCCCAAAACAGTGAGTAATAGTCCAAGAAACGGGCCAGAATCGGCCCAAACTGCGATTGTTGATGACCCACACATAAGCGCACCTTGGGGTTTGACAACCATGGAAATCGCTTCGGGACGACAAAACAGTGAGTAATAGTCCAGGGAACGGGCCAGAATCGACAAAAACCGTGAGTGTTGATGACCAACACGTAAATGCACCCCGGGGTTCGTCAATCGTGGAAATCACTCCGGGACCCCAAAACAGTGAGTAATAGTCCAAGAAATGGGCCAGAATTGGGCTAAACTATGAGTGTTGATGACCGACACGTAAGCGCACCTTGGGGTTCAATAACATTGGAAATCGCTTTGGGGCCCCAAAACAGTGAGTACTAGTGCAAGAAACGGGCCAGAATCGGCCCAAACTGCGAGTCTTGATGACCAAAACGTAAGCACACCTTGGGGTTCGACAAACATGGAAATCGTTTTGGGACCACAAAACGGTGAGTAATAGTCCACGAGAGAGGCTAGAATCGACAAAAACCACGAGTGTTGATGACCGACCCGTAAATGCACCCCGGGGTTCATTAATCGTGGAAATCACCCCGCGACCCCAAAACAGTGAGTAATAGTCCAGGAAACGGGCCAGAATCGGCCCAAACTACGATTGTTGATGACCGACACGTAAGTGCTCCTTCGGGTTTGACAACCATGGTAATCGCTTCGGGACCCCAAAACAGTGAGTAATAGTCCACGACACAGGCCAGAATCGACAAAAACCGTGAGTGTTGATGACCAACACGTAAACGCACCCCGAGGTTTGTCAATCGTGGAATTCACTCCAGGACCCCCAAACAGTGAGTAATAGTCCAAGAAACATTCCAGAATCGGCCAAAACTGTGAGTGTTGATGACCGACACATAAGCGCACCTTGGGGTTCAACAACTACAGAAATCTCTTAGGGACCCCAAAACGGTGAGTAATAGTCGATGAAACGGATCAGAATTGGCCAAAACTATGAGTGTTGACGACGGACACGTAAACGCACCCTGGGGATCGTCAATCATCGAAATCGCTCTGGGACCCCAAAATGTTATGTAATAGTGCACGAAATGGACCAGAATCGGCCAAAATTGTGAGTGTTGATGACCAACACGTAAATGCACCCCGGGGTTCGTGAATCATGGAAATCACTTCGGGACCCCAAAACTGAGTAATAGTCGAAGAAACGAGCCAGCATCGGCCCAAGTTGCGAGTCTTGACGACCAACACGTAAGCACACCTTAGGGTTCGACAACCATGGAAATCGCTTCGGGACCACAAAACGGTCAGTAATAGTCCACGAAACGGGTCAAAATTGACAAAACCCGCGAGTGTTCATGACCGACACGTAAACGCATCCAGGGGTTCGTTAATCATGGAAATCACTCCGGGACCCCAAAACAGAGTAATAGTCCACGAAACGGGCCAGAATCGGCCAAAACTGTGAGTGTTGATGACCGACACATAAGCGCACCTTGGGGTTCAACTACTGTGTAAATCGCTTTGGGCCCCCAAAACGGTGAGTAATAGTCCAAGAAACGGTCCAGAATTGCCCCAAACTGCGAGTCTTGACGACCAACACATAAGCACACCTTGGGGTTCGACAACCTTAGAAATCGCTTTGGGACCACAAAACGGTGAGTAATAGTCCATGAAACATGCTAGAATCGACAAAAACCGCGAGTGTTGATGACCGACATGTAGACGCACCCCGGGGTTCATTAATCGTGGAAATCACTCCGGGATCCCAAAACAGTGAGTAATAGTCCAAGAAACGGGCCAGAATCGGCCCAAACTATGATTGTTGATGACCAACACGTAAGCGCACCTTGGGGTTTAACAACCATGTAAATTGCTTCGGGACCGCAAAACGGGGAGTAGTAGTCCATGAAACAGGCCAGAATCGACAAAAACCGCGAGTATTGATGACCAACACGTAAACGCACCCCGGGAATCGTCAATCGTGGAAATCACTTCGGGACCCCAAAACAGTGAGTAATAGTCCAAGAAACGTGCCAGAAACAGCCAAAACTGTGATTATTGATGGCCGACACGTAAGTGCACCTTGGGGTTCAACAACTATGGAAATTGCTTAGGGACCCCAAAATGGTGAGTAATAGTCCACGAAATGGGTCAGAATTGGCCAAAAGTATGAGTGTTGAGGACGGACACGTAAACGCACCCCGGGGATCGTCAATCGTCAAAATCGCTTTGGGACCCCAAAATGTTGTGTAATAGTGCACGAAACGGACCAGAATCGGCCAAAAGTGTGAGTGTTGATGACCTACACGTAAACGCACCTCGGGGTTCGTCAATCGTGGAAATCACTTCGGGACCCCAAAACTGAGTAATAGTCCAAGAAACGAGCCAGAATTGGCTCAAATTGCGAGTCTAGACGACCAACATGTAAGCACACCTTGGGGTTCCACAACCATGGAAATCGCTTTGGGACCACAAAAAGGTGAGTAATAGTCCATGAAACGGGTCAGAATCTACAAAACCCGTGAGTGTTGGTGATCGACACGTAAACGCACCCAGGGGTTTGTTAATCATGGAAATCAGTCTAGGACCCCAAAACAGTGAGTAATAGTCCAAGAAACGGGCCAGAATCGGCCCAAACTGCGATTGTTGATGACCAACACGTAAACACACCCCAGGGTTTGTCAATCGTGGAAATCACTCCGGGACCCCAAAACAGTGAGTACTAGTCCAAGAAACGGGCCAGAATCGGCCCAAACTGTGAGTCTTAACGACCAACTCGTAAGCACATCTTGGGGTTCGACAACCTTGAAAATCGTTTTGGGACCACAAAACGGTGAGTAATAGTCCACAAGACGTGGTAGAATCGCAAAAACCGCGAGTGTTGATGACCGACACGTAAACGCACCCCCGGGTTCGTTAATCGTGGAAGTCACTCCGGGACCCCAAAATAGTGAGTAATAGTCAAAGAAACGGGCCAGAATCACCACAAACTGCGATTGTTGATGACTGACAAGTAAGCGCACATTGGGGTTTGACAACCATGGAAATTGCTTCGGGACCCAAAACGGTGAGTAATAGTCCACGAAACGGGCTAGAATCAACAAAAACCGCGAGTGTTGATGACCAACACGTAAACACACCCTGGGGTTTGTCAATCGTGGAAATCACTCCGGGACCCCAAAACAGTGAGTAATAATCCAAGAAACGTGCCAGAATCGGCCAAAATTGTGAGTGTTGATGACCGACACGTAAGCGCACCTTGGGGTTCAACAACTATGTAAATCGCTTAGGGACCCCAAAATGGTGAGTAATAGTCCATGAAACGAGTCACAATTGGCCAAAACTGTGAGTGTTGACGACAGACACGTAAACGCACCCGGGGATTGTCAATCGTCGAAATCGCTATGGGACCCCAAAATGTTGTGTAATAGTGCACAAAACGGACCAGAATCGGCCAAATATGTGAGTGTTGATGACCGACACGTAAACGCTCCCCGGGGTTCGTCAATCGTGGAAATCACTTCGGGACCCAAAACTGAGTAATAGTCCAAGAAACGAGACAGAATCGACCCAAATTGTGAGTCTTGACGACCAACACGTAAGCACACCTTGGGGTTCGACCACCATGGAACTTGCTTCGGGACCAAAAATGCTTAGTAATAGTCCATGAAATGGGTCAGAATCGACAAAACCTATGAGTGTTGATGACCGACACGTAAACGCAACCATGGGTTCGTTAATCGTGGAAATCACTCCGGGACCCCAAAACAGAGTAGTAGTCCACGAAACGAGCCAGAATCGGCCAAAACTGTGAGTGTTGATGTTCGACACGTAAGTGCACCTTGGGGTTCAACAACTATGTAAATCGCTTCGGGACCCCAAAACGGTGAGTAATAGTCCAAGAAACGGGCCAGAATTGGGCCAAACTGTGAGTGTTAACGACCAACACATAAGCACACCTTGGGGTTCGACAACCTTGGAAATCATTTTGGGACCACAAAACGGTGAGTAATAGTCCACGAAACGGGTCACAATCGACAAAAACCGCGAGAGTTGATGACCGACACGTAAACGCACCCAGGGGTTCGTTAATCGTGGAAATCACTTTGGGACCCAAAGTAGTGAGTAATAGTACACGAAACGGGCCAGAATCGGCCGAATCTATGAGCGTTGATGACCGACACGTAAA
>NC_057804.1:29781458-29806977 GCF_018294505.1 Triticum aestivum | reverse complement strand
CGTAAACGCACCCGGGGTTCGTTAATCGTGGAAAGCACTCTGGGACCCCAAAAAAGTGAGTAATAGTCCACGAAACGGGCCAGAATCAGCCAAAACTTTGAGTGTTGATGACCGAGACGTAAACGCAACCGGGGTTCATTAATCGTGGAAATCACTCTGGTACACCAAAACTGTGAGAAATAGTCTACGAAACGGCTAGAATCGGCCAAAACTATGAGTGTTGATGACTGACACGTAAATGCACCCCGGGGTTCGTTAATGATGGAAATCACCCCGGGACCCCAAAACAGTGAGTAGTAGTCCAAGAAACGGGCCAGAATCGGCCCAAACTTTGATTGTTGATGACCGACACGTAAGCACACCTTCGGGTTTAACAACCATGTAAATCGCTTCGGGACCGCAAAACGGTGAGTAGTAGTCCATGAAACGGGCCAGAATCGACAAAAACCGCGAGTGTTGATGACCAACACGTAAACGCACCCCGGGGATCGTCAATCGTGGAAATCACTCCAGGACCCCAAAACAGTGAGTAATAGTCCAAGAAACACGTGAGAATCGGCCAAAACTATGATCATTGATGGCCGACACGTAAGCGCACCTTGGGGTTCAACAACTATGGAAATCACTTAGGGACCCCAAAATGGTGAGTAATAGTCCACGAAATGGGTCATAATTGGCCAAAACTATGAGTGTTGACGACGGACACATAAACGCATCCCGGGGATCGTTAATCGTCAAAATCGCTCTAGGACCCCAAAACGTTGTGTAATAGTGCATGAAATGGGCCAGAATAGGCCAAAATTGTGAGTGTTGATGACCGACACGTAAATGCACCTCTTGGTTCATCAATCGTGGAAATCACTTCGGGACCCCAAAACTGAGTAATAGTCCAAGAAACGAGCCAGAATCGGCTCAAATTGCGAGTCTAGAAGACCAACACGTAAGCACACCTTGGGGTTCCACAACTATGGAAATCGCTTTGGGACCACAAAAAGGTGAGTAATAGTCCACGAAACGGGTCAGAATCTACAAAACCAGCGATTGTTGATGACCGACACGTAAATGCAACCAGGGGTTCGTTAATCATGGAAATCAGTCTGGGACCCCAAAACAGTGAGTAATAGTCCAAGAAACGGGCCAGAATCGGGCAAAACTGTGAGTGTTGATGACCAACACGTAAGTGCACCTTGGGGTTCAACAACTTTGGAAATCGCTTTGGGACCCCAAAACAGTGAGTACTAGTCAAAGAAACGGGCCAGAATCGGCCCGAACTGTGAGTCTTGACGACCAACACGTAAGCACACCTTGGGGTTCGACAACCATGGAAATCGCTTCAGGACCCAAAACGGCGAGTAATAGTCGACGAAACGGGCCAGAATCGACAAAAACCGCGAGTGTTGATGACTAACACGTAAACGCACCCCGAGGTTTGTCAATCATGGAAATCACTCCGGGACCCCAAAACAGTGAGTAATAGTCCAAGAAATATTCCAGAATCGGCCAAAATTGTGAGTGTTGATGACCGACACGTAAGCGCACCTTGGGGTTCAACAACTATGTGAATCGCTTAGGGTCCCCAAAACGGTGAGTGTTGACGACGGACACGTAAACGCACCCGGGGATTGTCAATCACCGAAATCGCTTTGGGACCCCAAACCGATGTGTAATAGTGCACAAAACGGACCAGAATCGGCCAAAATTGTGAGTGTTGATGACTGACACATAAACGCACCTCGGGGTTCATCAATCATGGAAATCACTCCGGGACCCAAAAACAGTGAGTAATAGTCCAAGAAATGGGCCAGAATCGGGCAAAACTGTGAGTGTTGATGACCCACACGTAAGCGCACCTTGGGGTTCGAACACCATGGAAATTGCTTCGGGACCACAAAACGGTGAGAAGTAGTCCACGAAATGGGTCAAAATCGACAAAACCCATGAGTGTTGATAACCGACACATAAATGCAACCAGGGGTTCGTTACTCGTGGAAATCACTCCGGGGCCCCAAAACATAGTAGTAGTCCACGAAACGGGCCAGAATCGGCCAAAACTATGAGTATTGATGTTCGACACGTAAGCGCACCTTGGGGTTCAACAACTATGTAAATCGCGTCAGGACCCCAAAATAGTGAGTAATAGTCCAAGAAACGGGCCAGAATTGGGCCAAACTGCGAGTCTTGACGACCAACACATAAGCACACCTTGGGGTTCGACATCCTTGGAAATCATTTTGGGACCACAAAACGGTGAGTAATAGTACACGAAACAGGTCACAACCGATAAAAATTGTGAGAGTTGATGACCGACACGTAACCGCACCTAGGGGTTCGTTAATCGTGGAAATCACTCCGGGACCCAAAGCAGTGAGTAATATTACAGAAACGGGCCAGAATCGGCCGAATCTATGAGCGTTGATGACCGACAAGTAAACGCACCCTGGGGTTCGTTAATCGTGGAAATCACTCCGGGACCCCAAAACAGTGAGTAATAGTCCATGAAACGGGCCAGAATCGGCCAAAACCATGAGTGTTGATGACCGACACGTAAACGCAACCAGGGTTCATTAATCGTGGAAATCACTGTGGGACACCAAAATTGTAAGAAATAGTCTACGAAACGGCCAGAACTGTGAGTGTTGATGACTGACACGTAAGTGCACCGTGTGGTTCAACAACTATGGAAATCACTTTGGGACCCCAAAACGGTGAGTAATAGTCCAAGAAACGGGCTAGAATCGGCCCAAACTATGAGTCTTGACGACCAACACGTAAGCACACCTTGGGGTTCGACAACCTTGGAAATCGTTTTGGGACCACAAAACGGTGAGTAATAGTCCACGAAACGGGCTAGGATCATTGAAAACCGTGAGTATTGATGACCGACACGCAAACGCACCCCGGGGTTCGTTAATCGTGGAAATCACTACGGGACCCCAAAACAGTGAGTAATAGTCCAAGAAACGGGCCAGAATCGTCCCAAACTATGATTGTTGATGACCGACACGTAAGCGCACCTTGGGGTTTAACAACCATGGAAATCGCTTCGGGACCACAAAATGGTGAGTAATAGTCCATGAAATGGGCCAGAATCGAGAAAAACAGCGAGTGTTGATGACCAACACGCAAACGCACCCCGGGGATCGTCAATCGTGGAAATCACTCCGGGACCCCAAAACATTGAGTAATAGTCCGAAAACGTGCCAGAATCGGCCAAAACTGTGATTGTTGATGGCCGATACGTAAGCGCACCTTGGAGTTCAACAACTATGGAAATCACCGAGGGACCCAAAATGGTGAGTAATAGTCCATGAAATGGGTTAGAATTGGCCAAAACTGTGAGTGTTGACGACGGACACGTAAACGCACCCCGGGGATCGTCAATCGTCGAAATCGCTCTGGGAGCCCAAAACCTTGTGTAATAGTGCACGAAACGGACCAGAATCGGCCAAAATTGTGAGTGTTGATGAGCGGCACATTAACGCACCTGGGGTTCGTCAATCGTGGAAATCACTTCGGGACCCTAAAACTGAGTAATAGTCTAAGAAACGAGCCAGAATCGACCCAAATTGCGAGTCTTGACGACCAACACGTAAGCACATCTTGGGGTTCCACAACCATGGAAATTGCTTTGGGACCACAAAACGGTGAGTAGTAGTCCACGAAACGGGTCAGAATTGAAAAAACCCGCGAGTGTTGATGACTGACACGTAAACGCATCCAGGGGTTCGTTAATCGTGGAAATCACTCTCGAACCCCAAAACAGTGAGTAATAGTCCAAGAAACGGGCCAGAATCGGTCCAAACTGTGATTGTTGATGACCCACACGTAAGCGCACCTTGGGGTTTGACAAGCATGGAAATCACTTCGGGACCCCAAAACGGTGAGAAATATTCCATAAAATGGGCCAGAATCGACAAAAATCGCGAGTGTCGATAACCAACACGTAAACGTACCCCGGGGTTCGTCAATCGTGGAAATCGCTCCAGCACCCCAAAACTGTGAGTAATAGTCCAAGAAACAGGCCACAATCGAGCAAAACTGTGAGTGTTGATGACGGACACATAAGCGCACCTTGGGGTTCAACAACTTTGGAAATCGCTTTGGGGCACCAAAACAGTGAGTACTAGTCCAAGAAACGGGCCAGAATCGGCCCAAACTGCGAGTCTTGACGACCAACACGTAAGCACACCTTGGGGTTCGACGACCTTGGAAATCGTTTTGGGACCATAAGACGGTGAGTAATAGTCCACGAGACGGGCTAGAATCGACAAAAACCGTGAGTGTTCATGATCGACACGTAAACGCACCCCAGGGTTTGTTAATCATGGAAACCACCCAGGGACCTCAAAACAGTGAGTAATAGTCCAAGAAACGGGCAAGAATCGGCCCAAACTGCAATTGTTGATGACCGACAAGTAAGCGCACCTTGGGGTTTGACAACCATGGAAATCGCTTCGGGGCCCCAAAACGGTGAGTAATAGTCCACGAAACGGGCCAGAATCGACAAAACGATCCCATGATCCAAAACGATCAAAGCAAATCAAAATAATTAAACAAAACTCCCGCAGGGCTGTTGTATGTTGGAGGCACTCGTTGTTTCGAATAAGCCATGTATTGATGCTTGTTGGTGGTTGGGGGAGTATAAACCTTTACCATTCTATTTGGGAACTACCTATAATGCATGTAGTATGGAAGATACAGCCATCTCATAGTTGTTGCGATGACAGCAAAAGTATGCCGGTCAAAATGTTATTCAATCTCTATTTTAAAATCGAGCTCTAGCACCTCTACAAATCCCTGCTTCCCTCTGCGAATTGCCTATCTATTTACTTTTATGTTGAGTCATCACCCTTCTTATTAAAAGCACCCGCTGGAGAGCACACTGTCATTTGCATTCATTACTATTGGTTTATATTGGGTATGACTTGACTGGATCTCTTTTACCATGAATTACAATGTTTAGTCAGTCCTTGATCTTTAAAGGTGCTCTGCATTTATGTTTTGCGGTCTCAGAAAGGGCTAGCGAGATACCGTTTTGTTATATCATGTTATAATTATTTTGAGAAAGTGTTGTCATCTGAGTTTTATTATTATGTCTCGCTAGCTGATTGTGTTATTGATATGAGTAATTGTGAGACCTATGTCTTATTGTAAGTATGGTTAGTTCATAATATTTGCTGAAACTTGAATGCTGGCTTTTCATGTTTACAACAACAAGAGCAAACAAAGTTTGTAAAAGTTTTTCTTTATCACTTTCAGTTTATCAACTGAATTGCTTGAGGACAAGCAAAGGTTTAAGCTTGGGGGAGTTGATACGTCTCCAACGTATCTACTTTTCCAAACACTTTTGCCCTTGTTTTGGACTCTAACTTGCATGATTTGAATGAAACTAACCCGGACTGACGCTGTTTTCAGCAGAACTGCCATGATGTTGTTTTATGTGTAGAAAAGAAAAGCTCTCGGGATGTCCTCGAAATCCACGGAGGCACTTTTTGGAATTAATAAGAATTTTTGGCGAAAGAATCAATGCCAGGGGGCCCACAGGCTGTTCACGAGACAGGGGGCGCCCCCCGTAGGGCGCGACCTCGTATCTCGTGGGCCCCCAGTACCTCCACCAACCTCAACTCCAACTCCATATATTCCGTCTTGGGGAGAAAAAAAAATCAAAGAGAAAGTTTCATCGCGTTTTACGACACGGAGCCGCCGCCAAGCCCTAATCTCTCTTGGGAGGGCTGATCTGGAGTCCTTTCGGTGCTCCAGAGAGGGGGATTCGTCGCCGTCGTCATCATCAACCATCCTCCATCACCAATTTCATGATGCTCACCGCCGTGCGTGAGTAATTCCATCATAGGCTTGCTGGACGGTGATGGGTTGAATGAGATTTACCATGTAATCGAGTTAGTTTTGTTGGGGTTTGATCCCTAGTATCCACTATGTTCTGAGATTGATGTTGCTATGACTTTGCTATGCTTAATGCTTGTCACTAGGGCCCGACTGCCATGATTTCAAATCTGAACCTATTATGTTTTCATGAATATATGTGTGTTCTTGATCCTATCTTGCAAGTCTATAGTCACCTATTATGTGTTATGATCCGACAACCCCGAAGTGACAGTAATCGGGATACTTCTCGGTGATGACCGTAGTTCGAGGAGTTCATGTATTCACTATATGCTAATGCTTTGTTCTGGTTCTCTATTAAAAGGAGGCCTTAATATCCCTTAGTTTCCGTAAGGACCCCGCTGCAACGGGAGGGTAGGACAAAAGATGTCATGCAAGTTCTTTTCCATAAGCACGTATGACTATTTACGGAATACATGCCTACATTACATTGATGAACTGGAGCTAGTTCTATGTCACCCTATGTTATAGCTATTACATGAGGAATCGCATCCGGCATAATTATCCATCACTGATCCATTGCCTACGAGCTTTTCACATATTGTTCTTCGCTTATTTACTTTTCCGTTGCTACTGTTACAACTACTACAAAAACCCAAAAACATTTATTTTTACTTTTGCTACCGTTACTATTATTATCATACCACTTTTGCTACTAAACACTTTGCTGCAGATACTAAGTTATCCAGGTGTGGTTGAATTGACAACTCAAATGCTAATACTCAAGAATATTCTTTGGCTCCCCTTGTGGGTGCCAACTGTCGTGGTATTCTCACGGGGGGCTTGCGAGTCGACAGATGCCACAAGGGCTTAGTGTGAGGGTAATACTGCTGCTGATAGGCCCGGAAGGGAAGGAAGTGAGCGTCTGTGTAGCATCCGACTTATGCAAAGGCAATGTACAGGATGTATATGACCATTGTCTGAGGACTATATAACTTGTGTACGAGCAATGTCCGTCATGTATCAGGGAAGTGTTTTGGGTAGTAGTATCTGTGTAGTGCATGGCCAATGGTTTTGACCATGGTTGACTTGCATCTAACTAGCTTGCATAGATGGTATGTGGAGGAAACAACGCGTGTTTCGGCCGGAGCAAGGCGCAACGCGGAGGAAAGCAGCTGCGAGCGGCGCGTGGATGGCCACGGCTGACCGAAACGAGGCCCCGCGCGCGGCGCGCGCGGATGGACAGCCGGCATTGCGGTGGTGGTGAAGAAGGCAAGGCCGACGGTGAGGATGCGCCACCCCTCACGGCCATTCCAGGGGCGGGTCAAAGTCGAGCCCCCGAGCACTACCGGAGAGACGATGACAACGCCGTGATGATGACGAAAGTGGTCCCGCCCGGACTGCGAAACCAGCAGCAGCATGGTAGCATAGTAGTAGTACCACACCACGGTGGGCGCCAACTGTCATGGTATTCTCACGGGGGGCTTGCGAGTCAACAGATGCCACAAGGGCTTTGTGTGAGGGTAAGATTGCTGCTGATAGGCCCGGGAGCGGCTATGCGAGTAGCACGCGGTGGTTTACCCAGCTTCGGAGCTCTCCGGAGAGATAATACTTCTACTGCTGCATGTCTGAGTGTATCTGGTATATGGTACAGAGTGCTCCTGGAGCTGTATCTGAGATCAGTGCCAAGTGCATCTGATCTGGCATATGTCTCATATGTGCACAAGTGTGTGTGGCCGCATGTGCCTGAGCATGCATGCGTGAGTGTGTGTGAGTGTGAGTCCATCCCCTGGATGGATGGATGTGTGCCCCTTTATATAGGAGAGGGTAGCTTAGGATGTAAGCTTGGTAGTGGGCATGGGTAAGGCATGGTGCATGTCATCCTTGTCCCCTGGGTCACTTCATAAATAGTGCCAGGGGACAAGTGACACTATACATGATGGCTGAGATGACACGTGAATAGTGCTCGGGTATGATCGTCTCGTCGGTGTCTTGTCGATGTCGTTTCGGGCTGCAGTCGGCAGCCGGCTAGTTGGCACAGTTGGCAGCCGACTGGTCATTGCAGTCAGCAGCCGGCAGCCGGCCGGGCAGAGCAGTCGGACGGAGAGCCGACAGAAGTGGCCGGGCAGTCGGACTGAGGGGCTTTGCTAGCCCCGATGTCTTGAAATATCGTCTCACCGTCTTCGGGGTATCCGTGTCCAATTACTTCGACAGATTGAATCCCCGACATCGTGGTTCATCCGATGAGATCATCGTGGAACATGTGGGAGCCAACATGGGTATCCAGATCCCGCTGTTGGTTATTGGCCACAGAGTTGTCTCGGTCATGTCTGCATGATTCCCGAACCCGTAGAGTCTACACACTTAAGGTTCGGTGACGCTAGAGTTGTTATGGGAATTAGTATGCGGTTACTGAATGTTTTCTGTAGTCCCTAATGAGATCCCGGACGTCACGACGAGTTCTGGAATGGTCCGGAGGTAAAGATTTATATATGGGAAGTCCAGTTTCAGTCACCAGAACAATTTCGGGGGTTACCAGTATTGTACCGGGACCATCGAAAGGTGTCCGGGGGTCCACCGGGTGGGTCCACCTGCCACGGGGGACTCAATGGGCTGAACAAGGGTGGGAACCAGCTCCCTAGTGGCCTGGTGCGCCCCCCTAAGGGCCCAAGGCGCCTAGGGTTGAATACCCTAGGGGGTGGGGGCGCCTCCCACCAACTTGGGGGGCAAGCTCCCCCCTTTGGCCGCCCCCCCTTAGATGAGATCTAAGGGGGCCAACCCCCTCTCCCCTCCCCCCTATAAATAGTGAGAGGGTGGGAGGGCTGCCATACCCTTCCCCTGGCGTAGCCTTCCTCCTTTCCAACACCATCTCCTCCTCCGTAGTGCTTGGCGAAGCCCTGCCAGAGAACTGCAAGCTCCTCCACCACGCCGTCGTGCTGCCGGAGCTCTCCCTCAACTTCTCCTCACCCCTTGCTGGATCAAGAAGGAGGAGACGTCCCTGGGCTGTACGTGTGTTGAACGCGGAGGCGCCGTTTGTTCGGCGTTAGATCAGATCTTCCGTGATTTGAATCGCCGCGAGTACGACTCCCTCATCCGCGTTCTAGTGACGCTTCCGCTTAGCGATCTTCAAAGGTATGAAGATGCTCATCCTCTCTCTCTCTCTCTCTTGTTGCTAGAATCTCCATAGATTGATCTTGGTGATGCGTAGAAAATTTTGAATTATTGCTACGTTCCCCAACATCGACAACCTTGGAAAACGTTTTGGGACCACAAAACGGTGAGTAATAGTCCATGAAGCGGGCTAGAATCGACAAAAACTGCGAGTGTTGATGACCCCCATGTAAACGCACCCTAGGGTTCGTTAATCGTGGAAATCACTCCGGGACCCCAAAATAGTGAGTAAGTCCAAGAAACGGGCCAGAATCGGCCCAAACTACGATTGTTGATGACCGACACGTAAGCACACCTTGGGGTTTAACAACCATGGAAAACGCTTTGGGACCGCAAAACGGTGAGTAATAGTCCACGAAACGGGCCAGAAAAGTCGACAAAAACCGCGAGTGTTGATGACCAACACGTAAACGCACCCCGGGGATCGTCAATCGTGGAAATCACTCCGGGACCCCAAAACATTGAGTAATAGTTCAAGAAACGTGCCAGAATCGGCCAAAACTGTGATTGTTATGGCGACACGTAAGCGCACCTTAGGGTTCAACAACTATGGAAATCACTTAGGTACCCTAAAATGGTGAATAATAGTCCACGAAACGGGTCAGAATTGGCCAAAATTGTGAGTGTTGATGACGGACACGTAAACGCACCCCGGGGATCGTCAATCGTTGAAATCGCTCTGGGACCCCAACATGTTGTGTAATAGTGCACGAAACGGACCAAAATTGGCCAAAATTATGAGTGTTGATGACCGACACGTAAATGCACCCCGGGGTTCGTCAATCGTGGAAATCACTTCATGACCCCAAAACTGAGTAATAGTCCAAGAAACGAGCCAGATCGACCCAAATTCGAGTCTTGACGACCAACACATAAGCACACCTTAGGGTTCGACAACCATGGAAATCACTTCGGGACCACAAAACAGTGAGTAATAGTCCATGAAACGGGTCAGAATCGACAAACCCGCGAGTGTAGATGACCGACACGTAAACGCACCCAGGGGTTCGTTAATCGGGGAAATCACTCCGGGACCCCAAAATAGTGAGTAATAGTCCATGAAACGGGCCAGAATCGGCTGTAACTGCGATTGTTGATGACCCACACGTAAGCGCACCTTGGGGTTTGACATCCATGGATATCGCTTCGGGACCCCAAAATGGTGAGTAATAGTCCACGAAACGGGCCAGAATCGACAAAAACCGCGAGTGTTGATGACCAACACGTAAACGCACCCCGGGGTTCCTTAATCATGGAAATCACTGCAAACAGTGAGTAATAGTCCAAGAAACGGGCTAGAATCGGGCAAAACTGTGAGTGTTGATGACTGACATGTAAGCGCACCTTGGGGTTCAGCAACTTTGGAAATCGCTTTGGGGCCCCAAAACAGTGAGTACTAGTCCAAGAAACGGGCCAGAATCGGCCCAAACTGCGAGTCTTGACGACCAACACATAAGCACACCTTGGGGTTCGACAACCGTGGAAATTGTTTTGGGACCACAAATGGTGAGTAATAGTCCACGAGACGGGCTAGAATCGACAAAAATCGCGAGTGTTGATGACCAACACGTAAACACACCCCGGGGTTCGTTAATCGTGGAAATCACTCCGGGACCCCAAAATAGTGAGTAAGTCCAGGAAACGGGCCAGAATCGGCCCAAACTACGATTGTTGATGACCGACACGTAAGCGCACCTTGGTGTTTAACAACCATGGAAATCACTTCGGGACCGCAAAACTGTGAGTAATAGTCCATGAAACGGGCCAGAATCGAGAAAAACCGCGAGTGTTGATGACCAACACGTAAACACACACCGGGGACCGTCAATCGTGGAAATCACTCCGGGACCCCAAAACATTGAGTAATAGTCCAAGAAACATGCCAGAATCGGCCAAAACTGTGATTTACTTATTCTAAATAACTGAAAGTAAAAGGAGGGTACAGAAGGTTGTGCCTTCTAGTTTCATCCATCGCATGCTCATCAAAAGGAATCCACTAACAAGGTTGATCAAGTCTTGTTAACAAACTCATTCCGAATAACATGGAATCAGAGAAATTTTGAATAACACTAGGTTACCTCAACGGAGATATGAACATCCCCAATAATAAGAATATCATATTTTTTCTTGACAGTAGGGAGAGGAAATTCAAAACCTCCAATAATGATAGTTGGAATTTTTCCAATAGAATTGATGCTATGAACTTGAGGTTGTTTCCTCAGAAAGTGTACCGTATGCTCATTACCATTAACATGAAAAGTGACATTGCCTTTGTTGCAATCAATAACAGCCCCTGCAGTATTCAAAAAGGGTCTACCAAGGATAATCGACATACTATCGTCCTCGGGAATATCAAGAATAACAAAGTCCATTAAGATAGTAACGTTTGCAACCACAACAGGCACATCCTCACATATACCGACAGGTATAGCAGTTGATTCATCAGCCATTTGCAAAGATATTTCAGTAGGTGTCAACTTATTCAATTCAAGTGTACGATATAAAGAGAGAGGCATAACACTAACACCGGCTCCAAGATCACATAAAGCAGTTTTAACATAGTTTCTTTTAATGGAGCATGGTATAGTTGGTACCCCTGGATCTCCAAGTTTGTTAGGTATTCCATCCTTAAAATTGTAATTAGCAAGCATGATGGAAATTTCAGCTTCCGGTATCTTTCTTTTATTTGTAATAATATCCTTCATGTATTTAGCGTAATGATTCACTTTAAGCATATCGGTTAAGCGCATATGTAAGAAGATAGGTCTAATCATTTTAGCAAAGCGCTCAAAATCCTCATCATCCTTTTTCTTGGATGGTTTAGGAGGAAAGGGTATTGGTTTCTGAACCCATGGTTCTCTTTCTTTACCGTGCTTCCTAGCAACAAAGTCTCTTTTATCATAACATTGATTCTTTGATTGTGGGTTATCAAGATCAACATCAGGTTCAATCTCTACATCATTATTATTGCTAGGTTGAGCATCAACATGGACATCATTATTAACATTATCACTAGGTTCATGTTCATCACCAGATTGTGTTTCAGCATCAGAAATACAAATATCATTGGGATTCTCAGGTGTGTCAACAACAGGTTCACTAGAAGCATGCAAAGTCCTATCATTTTTCTTTTTCTTCTTTTTAGAAGGACTAGGTGCATCTAAATTATTTCTTTGAGAATCTTGCTCAATTCTCTTAGGGTGGCTTTCAGGATACAAAGGTTCCTGAGTCATTCTACCAGTTCTAGTAGCCACTCTAACAACAAAATCATGTTTATTATTTAATTCATCGAGCAAATCACTTTGAGCCTTAAGTACTTGTTCTTCTTGAGTGGTAATCATAGAAGCATATTTGCTAATGAGTTTAAGTTCACCTTTAACTCTAGCATATAATCACTCAAGCGTCCAATCATGTAAGCATTACTCTTTAATTCTCTACCAACATAAGCATTAAAACTTTCTTGTCTAGCCATAAAGTCATCAAATTCATTTAAACATTGGCTAGGAAACTTAGTAGACGGGATTTCAACTTTATCATATCTATAGAGAGAATTTACCTTTACTACCTGTGTCGGGTTATCAAGACGATGACCCACAAGTATAGGGGATCTATCGTGTTCCTTTCGATAAGTAAGAGTGTTGAACCCAACGAGGAGCAGAAGGAAATGACAAGTGGTTTTCAGTAAGGTATTCTCTGCAAGCATTAAAATTGTAGGTAACAGATAGTTTTGTGATAAGATAACTTGTAACGGGTAACAAGCAATGAAAGTAAATAAAGTGCAACAAGATGACCCAATCCTTTTAGTAGCAAAGGACAAGCCTGAACAATCTTCTATTATATAATTAAAATAGAAGTAAAATAAGCCACCACATTCATCCACATAAGTTAAAATTATCTAATCCATTAGATTGTAATATTAATGGCCTTGATTTAACATAAACGCGTAAACAAGATAAGTTGTGTTGTCACGTGTACGTGCATAGAACGGACCAACACATCCATGTTCCATCACGTGTAGTGCATAGCACAGACCGACCCACACAAGTAGTATAACACGTCACGTATACAAATATAGTGTGTCCATTGTGACATCAACTAGCCTGAATTATCCTCATGGTAAGACACAAAAACAAAAATAGAATATTTCCATCAATGGGTCAAGGATAAGCAAAAATAGTAGTCAAACCTAATTAAATAAGAAACCTAAACAAATAAGGACACCCACCAGACCTCACGTGATAAAAGTTCCAAGAGAGGAACGAATACCTACAAGATTCCCACACGGTCTCGGCCACCTCAACCCAGCCACCTCAACCCATATAAACAAGTGCAGTCGGCCATAGAAGCACGCACCAAACAATTAGAAATCGACGACCACCACGTCTTAAAACACACCAGACGAAACACACGCCTCGCCGTCCACACAGCTTGAAGTCGACATAGGTAGCACGACGAGAAGTCATCTCCAACTGCTTCGACGAGAAGTCATCTCCAACTGCTTCGCTTGACGTCCAGCGAAGTCATACCAAAGCCCGCCGACATCCGACAAAGCCACGCCCATCTGCTCCTATCGACGTCGGAAGAAGTGACGACAAAGCACTTCTGGGTTGAATCATCAGACTTGGTAATTGTTATTTAACAACCTTTTTTATGGATAGGATCTTCATAAATACTATATCCATTGGCTAATTGTTTCCGATTAATTTTGAAGACATAAAACTATGGCATACAAAAAGTTGAGTGACTTAACTACAAGGGGACAGAACTGGAACATTCAAGTGAAAGTAATGAGGATTTGGGATTCAGTTAATCCTACTACCGATGAGCTTATTAGCCTAGATATGATACTCATGGATGAGCAGGTCTGTTTTTCAATATAGTTAATTGGATTTTTTTTTAGATTAAGCAACAGTTACTAACCATAATTGTTTGTTTTTATAGGGTGAAACAATTCATGCTACTATATGGAAGAATCTAATAGACACTTTTAAATCAAAGATCAATGAGAAGTCTATTTATGGATTCAGTAATTTTAAGGTTGTGGAATCCACAAAATATAGGCCAGTGAGCAATGAAATTAAAATATTTTTTTCATACAATACAAAGGTAAAGGAGATAAAAGGATCTCAAGAAGTTTTTCCGGACTATTGCTCCGAGTTTGCTACCATGGAGACACTTGAAGAAAGGGCAGGAAAAGATACACAATGCTCAGGTATGTTTATAGTTGTAATTATGGCTTCCAAATAATTGATATTTCTAATTGTTATATTACTATAATTTCCAAATAAACAGATGTCATTGGACTTCTAACAAAAATGAAGCCCGTGGAGACAAGAATAACAAAAAAGAGCCCACAACCTTCATATATCCGCGAGATTGAAATACTAATGCCGGAGTAAGTGCATATGCATATGCATGTCTGAAATTTAACTACGCCTACCCCATGTGATTAACAATAACTTCTCGAATTAAATTCTTTAGGGGTGATAAAATCAGAATCACGTTATGGGGAAAGTTTGCTTATTTTTTGACCGAGGATGTAATTGGCAGCCAAACTGTCATTATTATTACATCAACGATGGTGCAGAGATTCAATGGTAAGTCCATAAATCTTAGATGCTACTCTTATCATTTACAAATTCTAATTGGTTAATTAAATAGGTTTGTGCCTAAAGTCAACCAGTGCCACCAGAATATATATAGATCTGGATATACCAGAAGCACAAGAACTTCTTGAAAGGTATGAAACACTACCAATTAAAAATTCCCACTCATGAATAGTGACTCATGTTGATTCGCGATTGTACATATTATTATTTGTTTTATATATGTGCAGGGACTCAACACAAGTAACCTTACCAAAAATGATGAGTATAGATAGAAGTAATCAGGGAACTCTAGAAGAACAAATGTTTTACAAGCGGAGAACATTGCAAGAACTTACTAAAATGAGGCACGAAAACCGGCAAGACCAGGTAATTCATTGGAGTTTCAATAAAGGCTATCATCAATTTTTGCGAGAACGAGTTAAGACCTGCATTGACAATTTGTTCAATATTAGTAACAATGGAACCATTTTGAATTTATATATGTCACTTAATCCCCCACCCCTACCCCAATGCTAACGTTGATTGTTTTCAGGATTTTGTGTTCACGACAATAGCTACAGTAGATCGGTTGCAAGAAAATATTCAATGGTGGTACATGTCATGTGATAACTGTCCCAAAATGGTTATCAAGGAAACCGACAAGTATTATTGCAAGAGTTGTGGTATATATCCAAAAAATGTCACACCTCGGTAAGCATATTATATTACTTAAATATAAGCAGTAAGTGTTATATTATATTTACTCTCCACTAACATGAATGGTATGTTAGGTATCGTATTCGACTCCAAATTAGTGATCATACATCTACTACAAGTTGCACTTTATTTGACGAGGAGGCTGCAAGATTGCTTAATACATCTGCATCTGACTTGCTGGACTCACTAGATGGGAAAACAGAAGAAGCCCCAAAGATTATTCAACAATTATGTGGAAAAAAATTAATATTTCGATTCAAGCTCAGTGATAGTAATCTCACATTTGGCACACAAAACTATGCAGTAAAGAGAACATTTGTGCCTGATGATAGGCTTGAGATGCTCTATTTGAACGATAAAGCCGAGGAGGTAAAAGTTTCATTACCTTTGTTTCAAAAATAAAGTACCATCTTTAGAATTCCTTAACCAATTCATATTACATTTGTTGCACAAGAATTGATGGATGATGATGTAGACACTATGTTAATGAAGAAGCAGAACATGCCAGATAAAAAGGTGATTGACTTTTTGACGATACAAACTTCAAATTTTAGAGATGTGTCTTATTTTGAAAATGTATATGTATGCAGTCACAGAATAATAAAGTTTCACCTTCCTGCAAACTGGTGCCTGTGAAAGAGGAGCCATATGACAGCAATGAATCCACATTAACCAAAGACAAGCAGCAAGACAAAAGATCATCATCGTCATCACGTCAGCTCCGTAGTGGCAATAAAAGGAGACTGAGATCTGTTGTAATATCCTCAGATGACTCAGAGGATGAATGCACTAAGACGAATTTGCCAGAACAAAAGAAAAAAGCTGTCAGTGAGAACAAGAAACAAGTTAAAGCCAAAGCCAAAAATACAGTGCCTGAAGATGAAGATGACGTACGAAAAGCAAGGCCGAGAAGAACAAGGATCCTGTCTAGATAATATTTGGATTAGTAGCTTATGAAATAAATATTATGGCAATCTATTTGTATCGACCAAGATAAGTAAGAGTACTTGACATCAACCAGGATAGCAAGGATACGTATTAGATTGAGGGAGTGGATGTTAGCGATGTTCTTAGTCTAAAACAGATCGAAAACTGTCTTCATGTAGTTTCCTTTATATACATGCTATTGTATCCAAATCAGTACAAGGACAGCACAATAGATAGGAACATACTACAAGACCAGAGATTGACGCATTAGGATTCACTTTGGCAAATCAATATGGGGCCAGCACAATAGACATGAATATACCTTGCTTCAGTAACTTCATAGCACAACCGGATATGTACATAACGCTAGCTTTGCCCGGCGGCACAATTCTGACCAAAAACAAAGTTCCCACATTCAGACTTAGCAGCAAAACAAATATAATATCAAATCACATTAATTGCTTAGGTCACTAAAAATTGTTGGCAACTGGAAGATTGTTTCTCAGTTACTTGATAGGGCGACCAGAAGTTACTTGAGAAAATTCAATATGTAAGCTTCTGCTCAACAAACCTATACCCAGATTACTATCCAAGGTGACATATTAACACACAAAAGGTAATCTAATTACCAATAGCAGAATAATCCATCAAACTAATTTTCAAAAAAGGTTTTTCAAAAACTAAAATATCACGAAAAACATCGATACAACACTATCAAAAGCAATTCATATTGTAAATTTTAGAAATACATTCAGACATGCACTTTAGGTTCATAAAGCCTTTTTTAAAAGAAAAGGCATCATGAATAGATTATTTCTTGCTAAGAGCAAATTAAAATACTATGTAGTACAACACTGCTACAAATAAAGTACAAGAAATAATCTTCATTACATATGATGCATATCATCAGTTGGCACTTACATGTGGTAGTAGTCTGACAGCACCAGAAATGAGAAGGCCAGCATCTCACGGTCGTGTGCTGCTATTCGTATTCCACAATCTACTTATACTAAGGTTTCACCATTGCCACTTTAATACCTATGAGGACAATATTAGCAAACCCAAACTCTGGCCCGTATCTCGGATGTCAGATCCAACAATTCATCATCAGTAGGCGACTTGGTGAGTTCCCACCAATTGGTTCCCACACAGCCTCCTACATGAGGCCAAAGTACAGCAAATCTGCCATGGCTTAGCCGCCGGCCATGAGGAGATTGAGCAGTGCGGCTCCGTGTTTTCCCTACTACTCCCCATGGCCACTCCGCCGGACTCGACGAGGTCTTCAAGGATCCACATCCAACAAAACGAACGCGTCCGCGTACTCCGCGCAACCACCAACTGCGCCAGTAATGGAGGAGATTCAAAGAAATGAATGGAGAAGTGGAGATGGATTGGGAATTGGTTCTGTGGTGGCGAGGAACGAAATCTTCAACAGCAGCTAATCGGAAGAGGTCTGCATGCGGATGGACAAGGATGCTGGTGGGGATCGAATAAGCTGCGAGAGAAGAGTTTTTTTACCCAACAAGAAGATTTTACACGTAGATGATACCTGTACGGGTTGTTTATACGGGTGGTCTAAATGGGCCTGCATCAAAACTGTTGGGCCTAAATAGGCTTCATACGTGGTGTATGTTGGCTTTGGAATTTTTCTCTGGGTTTGGAAATTTTCTCTCTATACCGTAATCTTTATGAATTCGATTCCTACTCCGTATCGAATAGGCTGATATGAGCACGTTAGCGTACTGCTCTTAAATTGCAGGGACATACACTTCGTCGATTAACCAAGGGATCGTATCATCTCAGAATCGACCTGCATTGAATCGCTGGAAGAAGTTGCACACAAATCAGCCTTGCCACACTTCAGATTAGAAGGTAAATTCTTTCCGTGGAAAACTAATACTTACCACCGGTTCAAAGCAACCTCCTAATTTTTACATATATAGACACACACACATGTCTTGCCTTGGCTCTTCACATAAACTTTATTTTCTTTGAGAAAATAGTACCAACTTCTGTGATGAACTAAAAGTGACTCACGGACTGATAAAGTCATTGCAGCAATAAAAATATATGCTCTAATAATTTGTACATGGTATAAAATATTTTCCTGGATCGCTACAGGATTTGCTTTGCAGCAAAGATACAATTACGACAATAATTAGCACATGTGTGTGAAGCTTTACAAAATTAGAAAAACAAAGACAAGAAAACATTATCAGGTATATCATTGAGATTTTACAATCTTCATGTAATGCACACTAATTTTTTTGTACATTTCTAACATATACATTTCAAATATTTACCTTTGTTAATATTGCAGAACCTAATAACTTTACGTATATTGCTAATAATTATTTTAGAGAGTACTTTGCCTTAGTAATTCCCATGGAACAATTGTCGTTCACTGAGAAACAAGCACACTGTCACTCCAATAATGCCATACACCACAGCTCAAACCACAAAACACAGTAATCCTGAAAGCATGATCGATAAGTATTATAGGTTGTCGCCATGCAGCTAGCATCTCCTATTTATTGCATATATTGTTAGCCTCTTGACGACATTATGCATAAATTAGAATTCAACTATATTATACTATATTGCTAAAAGAATATCCGTTGCAGAAATGCAGGGACAATGCGCAACAAAATCAGCAGGCCAACTTACAAAAGAAGCTACAGAAGCTATTATCAGGAGGAAACAACAACTCCAACAAAAAAGGAGTAAGAGATGCAGGAATACACATGAAACAACCGATAAAACAGAAGAAGATGCTTCACATAAGAGAAAGGAACAAATCAAAGAAAGAAAAGATGTCAAGCGTGCAAGAACAAATGCAAGCGACAATGAGCTTGAAAGCAACATCATAGAAAGAACCAGCAGCACTAAGTCCGGAAGTTATTATAGCACGATATGGAACTTCGGAAAGCCAACATATAGATGCGAACATTGCAATGCAATACTATGGTGTGAAGAAAGATTAAATTCTCATAGAGGAACCAAAAAACCTTCTTTCGGAATTTGCTGCAAACAAGGTAAAATTGACCTACCAAAGATAGCATATCCTCCACCTTACCTCGCAGGGCTATTAACAGGTGAAGGAAGTGATGCAACAAACTTCAGAGAAAATATAAGGTCATACAACTCAATGTTCTCATTCACGTCAATGGGAGGAACTGTTGACAAAGAAATAAACAAAGGCAAAGGACCATATGTTTTTAGACTGCATGGCCAGAACTACCACCATATTGGAACTCTTCTACCCGAAGAAGGTAACAAACCTCGATTTGCCCAGCTGTACATCTATCAGACAAAAAATGAGGTGCAAAACAGGATAGATGCTTCAAGATGCAATGATAAAAAAACAACGGTGGACCCTGCCGTTGTCAAGGAACTACAAGAAATGCTTGATGAGAACAACATCCTTGCAAAGTCATTCAGAATGGCAAGAGATAGATTCAAAGAAGAAGACTACCACGATTACACGCTTCGAATACTTGGGAAAAGGAACGCAACACACAACCTTCCATCTGCATCAGAAGTTGCGGCATTAGTTGAAAGAGACCCTACTGGAGAGAGCGAAGGACGAGACATTGTTGTCGAGTACAAAGATATGGAACCTCACAGAATATCGGAAATCCATCCGAAATTAATGTCAATGCAATACCCGTTGTTGTTTCCATACGGAGAAGATGGATTCAAGCTTGAAATACCTTACAAGCGAACAAAAGAAGGTGACAAAAGCAGGAAATATGTAACTATGCTAGAATACTATGCATACTACCTACAGCAAAGACCCGACCAAGGAATGTCATTGCTAATGTCTAGACATCTATCGCTTCAATTTTGGGTGGATGTTTACACATGCATTGAGCAAAACAGACTAAACTGGATCAGGAATAATCAAGGGAAGCTACGAACTGAACTTTACAGTGGACTGCAGGACGCGATTGAGCGAGGGGACACCAGAACAGAGCAAGTCGGAAAGAGGATAATTGTACCTTCATCTTATACAGGAGGTAGAAGAAACAAGGCACAAAACTTGCAAGACGCATTTGCAATATGCCGGTGGGCTGGATATCCAGACCTATTTATAACATTCACATGCAATGCAAAGTGGCCTGAGATCCAATACATGCTAGATGAAGCAGGAGGAGGCCTCAAGCCAGCCGACCGACCAGATATTGTTGACTGAGTATTCATGATAAAACTGAAGGAGCTAATGAGAGATATCGTTGTGAAGAAACACTTTGGAGAAACTATAGCAAGTAAGATCAGTCGACTACTAATCGCTAACTAATAGCACCTAATGTTTCAATTTTTAAGCACACAATAGCCTTTTATCTATTTATTAAAATGATTCCAAATTTTAACAAAATAAAACTATATATTCAATCAATGCAGTTATCTACACAATAGAGTTCCAAAAGAGGGGATTCCCGCATGCGCACATATTGGTATTTCTCAAGGAGAATTACAAGTGCAAAGGACCAACAGAAATCAACCAAATAATCAGTGCAGAGATCCCAGACAAAGATGTCGATCCGGACGGATATGAAGCTGTTGAAAACTTCATGATGCACGGGCCTTGCGGAGAGGCAAATACAAAATCACCATGCATGATAGACAACATATGTACTAAACACTTCCCAAAACGGTACAATATCGATACGACAATCGATGAGGATGGGTTTCCAGTATATAGAAGGCGAGACAATGGAAGGAATATCAAAAAGGGAGGAGCAATGCTCGATAACAGATTTGTTGTGCCATACAACAGAAACCTTTTGGTCAAATTCCAAGCTCACATAAATGTGGAGTGGTGCAACAGGTCCAGGTCAATCAAGTACCTATTTAAGTACATCCATAAAGATGACGACCAAGTAACAGCCTTACTAAAGGAAAGGGACGCAACAAACGACTATGATGAAATCAAGAAATACCTAGAGATGAGATACATATCAACAACCGAAGCATGCTGGCGGATATTCTAGTTTGATCTACACCATCGTGATCCACCAGTAGAGAGACTGCCTTTCCACATTGAAAATGAGCAACAAGTTATTTTTCCAGACTCGACTGACATTGAAAAAATAGTAAGACTGTCAGGATCCACAAGTACTAGTTCACTGAGTGGATGGAGGCAAACAAAATACCTGAGGTGGGAAAAGAATTAACCTATGCAGTATTCCCATCAAAATTTGTACGGAAAAGTGACTCCAAAACTTGGGAGGAGCGGAAAAGGGGCTTTGCGATTGGAAGAATTTACTATGCACACACTGCAAGTGGTGACCGGTATTATATGAGAATGCTTCTAAACACCAAGAAAGGATGCACATCATTTGAGGATATTAGAACAGTTAATGGAGTAGTTCACCCAGCATACAAAATAGCATGTCAAGCGCTTGGATTTCTTGATGACGATAGTGAGTGGATTGAATGCATCAATGAAGTATCAAGCTGGGGATCAGGGATACGATTACGACAGCTATTCACCACAATATTATGCCATTGTGAGGTGACCATCCCAAAAGTGTTGTGGGATTCAACATGGGAGGCACTATCTGAAGATATCCAGTACAAAAGAAGAATAATCCTAAACTTTCCTACGCTGCATCTAACTAATTCACAGAAAAAATCATATGCTCTGATCGAGATAGAGAAACTAATGAGGCAAGCTAGAAAGACACTAAAGGACTATCCAGGCATAGAACTACCAAATGCTACTGAACTTGAACAACTTGGGAACAGAATGATAAATGAAGAACTTAGCTACGACACGGAAGCACTAAAGATTGAGCACCAAACCATAGTTAGCAATCTTAACCATAGCCAGAAAATGGCCTTTGATGCCATAATGGAATCAACTAACAGAGAGCATGGAAAACAGATATTTGTAGAGGGCTACGATGGCACAGGCAAAACTTATCTATGGAAAGCAATCACGACGAAGCTACGATCAGAGGGGAAAATAGTGCTTGCAGTAGCATCATCTGGCATTGCAGCATTGCTCCTCCAATGTGGAAGAACAGCGCACTCAAGATTCCACATTCCAATAAATATCACAGAAGAATCAACATGTGAAATAAAACAAGGCTCACATTTGGCTGAACTAGTAAAGAGGACCTCATTGATACTGTGGGACGAGGCTCCTATGGCACACAAACACTGCTTCGAGGCACTAGACAAAAGCCTTAGGGATATTCTAAGGTTCCAAAACCAAAACAGTGACGAAAGGCCATTTGGTGGCATGACAGTTGTGCTAGGAGGCGACTTCAGACAAATACTTCCAGTGGATACAAAGGGAAAGAGAGAGCAGATAGTAAATGCCTCAGTCAAAAGGTCATACCTATGGAAGCACTTCGAAATATTTAGACTAACTGAAAACATGCGGCTGAAGTGCCTGTCAGAAGATCCAATACAAAAGCAAAATGTGGCTGAATTTGCAGAATGGATATTACAAATTGGCGATGGAAAACAAACAAACGATGAAGGAGATGATTGGGTAAAAATTCCTAAAGACATAATTCTGCAAAAAGGAGAAGACCCGAAAGAAGCGATAGTGAAAAGCACGTACCCAAACTTGCACCAAAACTATCGTGACCGTGAATTTCTTGAAGAAAGAGCAATACTATGTCCAAGGAATGAAACAGTTGAGAAGATAAATGACTACGTAATGAGCCAAATACAAGGTGAAGAGGTGACATACCTAAGCTTGGACACTGTATGCAAGGCAACAACAAAGTACAACACAACGGAGAATATGTGTCCAACAGAGTTCCTTAACAAATTGACCTTCCCAGGAATTCCAAACCACGAGCTAAAACTGAAGGTAGGCTTGCCGGTTATGCTCCTACACAACATCAATCAAGCGGCAGGTTTATGCAATGGTACAAGAATGACTGTCACACAGCTGGGAAACAGGTACATTGAGGCACAAATAATCACAGGAACACACGTCGGTGACAAGGTATACATACCTAAAATCATTATGTCACCAAGCGACTCAAAGTGGCCCTTCGTGCTGAAAAGAAGGCAATATCCTATATCAGTTTGTTTTGCAATGACCATAAATAAAAGCCAAGGTCAATCCCTAAACAAGGTGGGTCTATATTTGCCTAAGCAAGTATTCTGCCATGGCCAACTATATGTGGCATTATCAAGAGTCACAAACAGAGAAGGATTAAAGGTGCTGATTGACGACACGGAGTGCCCAAGCGAAGATAGCGCAAAGAATATAGTATACAAAGAGATCTTCTAATTTTTGTCATTCAACTAAGTGCATATGAGGGCCAAAAAATGATTAAACAATACAATGTATGGTTCAAAAGCATGACATCCATGTGTTAGATATGGCCAGAAATACTGTATACAAAAGGATATTATATATTGGGTTTCTAATTATTTTGTCCACAGGAAAAAAAGAACATGACAATGCAGACTATTGTTACCATACACTACTTTCATGAATAGAGATATTAACAAATCTGTACAGCTAACTGACTTTTTTAGCCTAGATATGATACTGATCAATGAGCAGGTCTGTTTATGAACATATTTGATTGGAATTTTTTCAGTCAGATTAAGAAACAGTTACTAACCATATTTGATTGTACAGGGTCAAACAATCCATGATACTATTTGGAAGAATCTTATAGACACTTTTAGATAAAAATGAAAGCCAAAAAAACAATGCTTGAACATGAAGATGAATTACATGAACAAAAGCCCAGGAGAACAAGGATGTTGTCTACATAATTAACAAGCCAACTTCATCTCAACAAACATATACCAAAATTAATAACCAAGGTGAACACACAAAAGGTAAGGCCTTTACAATTTAAGAAAATTAAAAAAAATGATTGATACATATGAACCAATCCTGTTCTTAAGGTGATTTTTCAGACAGAAGGCACCGTGGAAAAATTATTTCTTGCTAAAAAGGAAATTAAAAATACTATGGAGTACCACACTGCTACGGATAAAGTACAAGAACTAATATTCCATATCCTTGAGAATGCAACAAACGCGTCAACGCACTGGCCAAGTGTGACGGTACATACATGAAGAGATTGGAAGAAGAAAACTAGCCGCGCGTAAATCACTGAACTTGAAAACTTAACCTGCAGCTGGACTCATGTATTTCTCACATTAAGCTGATTCTGTTGCTACATACATCAGTAAACGTGCATCTAAAACTACTTTTTTGACTATCAATCAATAATTAGATACAAGGGCCCCTTGCTAGGTTCAGTTAGACTTAATTCAAGCAGATCCATATGTGTGTTTTACTGTATTCTATTCTATACTGCAGAATTCAGAGAACAAGTATAAGTGCCTATCTCTAGACAGAAAGTTGTGGTATGGTTCCTGATTTCACACGAAAAGTTGTTTACCAATGGAAAGATAAAATCTTATTCTGATTTCTAGATCATTCAACTTCAAAAAAAACTTATATGGTTCCAATAACATTTACATTTTGGTACAAGTACAGACAGCAGGAGGGCAACAACTAACAGCCACTCAGAAATACTCACGTCTTGCTGATACTTCTTCCTCCGCGACCTCCCTCAATGCCTAAGCAGCCCCAGCATCCAGGGCCTCCGGCTACGACAATTTGGGGCAGCGAGGTCGCCGAGATCCACGCGCATACAGCCACATGTGCCACCACCAAGGAAGAAAAATCAGGAGAAAAGAAGCGACATATGGATCTGGGATAGCATGAGGATTAGTTTCCTGATGGGGCACAGCGACGCCGTCCTTCGCCCGTTGCAAATTGGAAGAAATGGTAGATGTGTACGAGGAGCCTGGTGGGGATCATACGAGAGGAGAGGAGAGTTGTTTATTTTACTAATAGGGAAATGAGAGATAGATTTTTTTTACTATGTCGATGACTGGGACTATGGGCTGTTTTACTTAGAAAAATAATAATATGGGGTGGTAATCATCTTCACTCTAACATTAGATTGCAGAAAAGTACGTTGGGCATGACACACATGATACATCGGCTATGCAAGATTGGGTACAGATATTTTATTTAAATTCTTCGTATAGAATACACAGATCGTAGAAAAAAATCAAAACACATGAAAAACGGCTCTCTTTTTGGCCGGTGAAAAATTTCTCTTAAAAAGAGGAATATACTTCCCGTAAAAAAATATGGATGAAACTTATACATCATTCGTCAAAGGATCATATGATCTAAATCTATAGATTTTTCACCTCTACATAATCAGCAAGATTGGTAAGTGTCAACAAACATTTTTGAATCATAG
>NC_057804.1:29695656-29781185 GCF_018294505.1 Triticum aestivum | reverse complement strand
CCAAAATACTAAAACCGATTCAAAACTAAGGTTGTTTAATGCAATAAAAACTAAAACAAAATGTCAGGCAAAATTAAAATAAGAGTAGATAGAGAAATTGGAAAATACATATGAATCTTGAGGCTGTAAAAAATAAATAAGGGGGAAATAAAAAAGATTATGAAATTCCGTATACTATATGTTCAAAACCATAATTTCAAATGGAAGACATCAACTATCCTAAATATAAAAAATAACAAAAACTACTCTAGCCGCCACATTTATCCACATAGGCTAAAAATAAATACTTCGTCGATTTAGAGATTAACGGTTGAGATTACATGATCTAAAAGTTATGTACAACAATAACATGTTCAAATATCAGCACTGTCACGACTCAAAAATATGTGCTATATCACGTATGTCTTGCTAAAAAAGGTATATTTTTTGGGAAACAAAAGGTATGTTTGTCAATATCATATACGGGGAAAAAAATCATCCAGTTCTTCGGCCGGCCAGACGCAACTAATTCATATGGACATTAGTTTAGATGCATGAGCTTTAAAGGACAATAGAAGTACGATGTACACGTGAATATTTTTATGTAATAAATCATGGTGCATGCTCTATTTACAGATTATAAAAATCAATGGAAAGAAGTACGACACTCAAATGCTTCAGTTTTAAATTAAGTATTAGTCCTGAGAAGGATCACATGAAAGCATTCAATAATGTTTCGCAAAAAGAAATGAAACCATACAATATACAGAACTTGGTGATCGCTGGACAAAACATAATATGTGAGCTGAATCAGGAATTGCACGTATCTTTTTCTACACATGTTTAAGTCTTCTATTTTTTAGGAGATCCTTACTGTTTTTTTAATGCTTGTGCGTGCATGTCCGTATGGAAATTCCACAAATAAGCTTCTCCTTTTTTTTTACCATCAATAAGCTTCTCCTATTAAGTACTCCTTCTGTCCCAAAATAAGTGTCTCAACTTTGTACTAAAGTTGAGACACTTATTTTGGGACGAATGGATTACTATAGAAGGAGTTAAGAATATGAGAATATCTATATAAGAAAAAACATTTATAATTCATAAACTGAATTATATCTAAAAAATAGATGTAGAACTTTTAAAAAATTTAACCAATGGAATTGCATTGGATATAAGTAAACCCATCACGACTTATGATTATTATCTATGTGGACTATGTAGATCAAAATTTGTCATCTAAGTGCACTAAAATTTTATGTTCTATTAAAACAACATGGTCGTACTATTATACATAATAAGCTATGGTAGGGAGAAATTCGCCAAAAAAAGCTATGATAAGAAGGGTGAACGAAATATGTCAGGATTCAACTGAGTGTAAACTGGCAAAATAAATGAGTGCATGACAGATGATCCACATAAAACAATCCATCAAAATATGAGTAATATACATTGTTTAAAAATATGTGGTTGTAATTAATTTTACTTAAAATAAAGGAATATAAGAAAATTAAACATAGACATGAAAAACAACAAATAATGACTATATAAGATAGAATGTTTTGGAGATTACGGATAATATACATCGATAAATAATGGGCTTAGGTCAATGGTCAAGCAACATACAATATGCAATTAAAATATAAAAATAACATAATTTTTTTTATTATTAAATCTAGCCGCGCGAACGCGCGGGTCACACCGCTAGTTTCTTATAATGAGAAAAGCGCTCCCGAGGACACATGGGAATTATCGTCAAGCTAGTTACATCACGCTCATATGATTCGCGTTCGATACTTTGATAATTTGATATGTGGGTGGACCGGTGCTTGGGTACTGCCCTTCCTTGGACAAGCATCCCACTTATGATTAACCCATATTGCAAGCATGCGCAACTACAAAAGAATACTAAGGTAAACCTAACCATAGCATGAAACTAGTGGATCCAAATCAGCCCCTTACGAAGCAACGCATAAACTAGGGTTTAAGCTTCTGTCAATCTAGCAACCCATCATCTATTTATTACTTCCCAATGCCTTCCTCTAGGCCCAAATAATGGTGAAGTGTCATGTAGTCGACGTTCACATAACACCACTAGAGAAGAGACAACATACATCTCATCAAAATATCAAACGAATACCAAATTCACATGACTACTAATAGCAAGACTTCACCCATGTCCTCAGGAACAAACGTAACTACTCACAAAGCATATTCATGTTCATAATCAGAGGAGTATTAATATGCATTAAGGATCTGAACATATGATCTTCCACCAAGTAAACCAATTAGCATCAACTACAAGGAGTAATCAACACTACTAGCAACCCACAGGTTCCAATTTGTGGTTTTCATACAAGATTGGATACAAGAGATGAACTAGGTTTTTGAGAGGAGATGGTGCTGGTGAAGATGTTGATGGAGATTGACCCCCTCCCAATGAGAGGATCATTGGTGATGACGATGGTGATGATTTCCCCCTCCCGGAGGGAAGTTTCCCCGGCAGAATAGCTCCTCCGGAGCCCTAGATTGGTTCCGCCAAGGTTCCGCTTCGTGGCGGCGGAGTTTCATCCGTAAGATTGCTTATGATTTTTTTCCAGGGTAAAAGCCTTCATATAGCAGAAGATGGGCACCGGAGGGCCACCAGGGGGCCCAGAAGACAGGGGGCGCATCGAGTAGGGGGGCGCCCCCACCCTCCTGGCCAGGGTGTGGGCCCCCTCTGGTATTTTCTTCGCTCAATAATTCTTATTAGTTCCAAAAGTGAATTCCGTGGAGTTTCAAGATTTTTGGACCTATGCAGAATAGGTTTCCAATATTTGCTCCTTTTCCAGCCAGAATCCCAGCTGCTGGCATTCTCCCTCTTCATGATAAACCTTGTAAAATAAGAGAGAATAGCCATAAGTGTTGAGACATAATGTGCAATAGCAGCCCATAATGCAATAAATATTGATATAAAAGCATGATGCAAAATGGACGTATCAACTCCCCCAAGCTTAGACCTCGCTTGTCCTCAAGCGGAAGCCGAAATCGAAAAAATATGTCCACATGTTTAGAGATAGAGGTGTCGATAAAAATAAAATACGGACATGAGGGCATCATGATCATTCTTATAACAGCAACATATAAGGATTTTGTCATATGATTTCTCATACTCAAGTAACAATCAATTAACAATGTCAAGTATTGTTTAGAAACTTCATTGGGAACTAACAAACTATAATCTCAGTCATCGAAGCTATTGCAATTTATCATAACATCAGAAAGAGTCAAGAATAGAGCTTTTCAGCAAGTCCACATACTCAACCATCATATAGTCTTCTACAATTGCTAACACTCATGCAATACTTATGGTTACGAAGTTTTAATCGGACACTGAGAAAGATAGGGGCTTATTGTGTTGCCTCCCAACGTATTCACCTTTGGGTGATGTCAACAATAATAGCTCATGCTAACTTACATCCAATTGGATATATGTATCAGGATCTTACCAACACGAGGTGCTTGCCAAAGGATAAAATGAAAAAGGGAAAGGTGAAGATCACCTTGACTCTTGCATAAAGTAAAAGACATAAAGTAAAAGATAGGCCCTTCGCAGAGGGAAGCAGAGGTTGTCATGTGCTTTTAGGGTTGGATGCACAAAATCTTAATGCAAAAGAATGTCACTTTATATTGCCACTTGTGATATGAACCTTTATTATGCAGTCCGTCGCTTTTATTACTTCCATATCACACGATCATATAAAGCTTATTTTCTCTGCACTAATAAGTCATACATATTTAGAGAGCAACTTTTATTGCTTGCAACATGACAACCTACTTGAAGGATCTTACTCAATCCATAGGTAGGTATGGTGGACTCTCATGGCAAAACTGATTTTAAGGATGTTTGGAAGCACAAGTAGTATCTCAACTTGGTGCAAGGATTTTTTTGGCTAGCATGAGGGGGAAAGGCAAGCTCAACATGTTTGAAAGATCCATGACAATATACTTTAACTGAGATGTGAGAAAACATAAACCATTACGCTGTCTTCCTTGCCCAACATCAACTCTTTAGCATGTCATACTTGATGAGTGCTCACAATCATAAAAGATGTCCAAGATAGTATATTTATATGTGAGAACCTCTCTTTCTTTATTACTTCCTATTAATTGCAACGATGACCAAAACTACGTTTGTCAACTCTCAACAACTTTTATGCCTCATACTCTTTATATGTGAAGTCATTACTATCCATAAGATCAATATGAACTCTTTTATTTCTTTTTATTCTTTATACTTTCTCAAGATCATAGCAAGATAGCAAAGCCCTTGACTCAACACTAATCTTTATTATATAGCTCACGGACTCGATTACATAAAGAGATCACAAAGCAAAACTCAAAACTACTTCATACCAAAGCTTTAATCTAATAGATCAAGATATTACTAAAAGGATCAAACTAAGTAAAACAGTAAAGATATGAGTGTGATGGTGATACGATACCGGGGCACCTCCCCCAAGCTTGGCAGTTGCCAAGGGGAGTGCCCATACCCATGTGATTATGTCCTCGGAGGTGATGATGGTGTTGTTGATGATAAAGACTTCTTCCTCAATTTACGCTTGAGGATAGTATTTTGCTCCTTTAGATCATCGATTTCCCGCTCAAGGCCTAATATCCTTCTGCACAGTTCCTGTTTGTTTTCCTGCAAGAGACGAAAAGGGATAAACTCGATCTTGGGCTTCTTTGCTCTATCAGGGAGGCTTGACTTTTTGAACTCCAGATGCATGTCCCTAGGTTGAGGTAATGGGGCTTCATCTTCGTCTGAGCTCGTCTCCTCCTTTCCCTTAGGCTCATAGTCTTCCTCTTCCTCAGTGGTCCAGCCACCATGCTCCAAGTCCCCGTAAACCTTAGGGTCTGCAAGGAAATCAGCCACATAGCTTTCTCCCTCCGAATCCTGGGATGACATATTGCTCTAACCTGCGGCAGAAACAGCTCGAAACGAAAACAGAAGATTTTTGCATGATACGGTGGTCAAAACCTTAGGGAGATTATATAATGAATTTTTACCGACCAAAAAGAAGTAACATGCAAGAAAGCGGAGTCCGGGAGGCACATGAGGTGCCCACAAGACAAGGGGGCGCGCCCTCCACCCTCGTGGAGGCCTCGTGTCTTTCCCGGATTACTTCTTGCTTCCCAAAATTATCAAACATTCCAAAATGGAGAAAAATTGCCATTTTAGAATTATTTTGGAGTCGGTTTACTTACCGTACCACATACCTATTCCTTTTTGGAGTCTAAAACGTTCTGGAAAGTGTCCCTTATGTATTCCTCCGGGGTTACGATTTCAATAATATTAGTTTCAACATTGATAGGGTTACCTGAGATATAATGTTTGATTCTTTGACCATTCACCACCCTCGGGCTTGTGCCTTTGAAGTTGTTGATTTTTATGGCACCGGAACGGTAGACCTCCTCGATAACATAAGGACCTTCCCACTTAGAGAGAAGTTTTCCTGCAAAAAAATCTGAAATGAGAGTTTAATAGCAACACATAATCACCTACGTTAAACTCACGCTTTTGCATCCTTTTGTCATGCCATCTTTTAACTTTTTCTTTGAACAGCTTGACATTCTTATAGGCTTGGGTTCTCCATTCATCAAGTGAGTTAATGTCAAAGAACCTCTTCTCACCAGCAAGTTTGAAGTCATAGTTGAGCTCTTTAATAGCCCAATATGCTTTATGTTCAAGTTCTAGAGGTAAGTGACATGCTTTTCCATAAACCATCTTATACAGAGACATACCCATATTATTTTTATATGCAGTTCTATAGGACCATAATGCATCATCAAGTTTCTTGGACCAGTTCTTTCTAGATCTATTCACAGTCTTTTGCAAAATTAATTTGAGCTCTCTATTGCTCAACTCTACTTGACCACTAGACCGAGGGTGATAAGGAGATGCAATTCTATGATTAACATCATACTTAGCAAGCATTTTACGAAAATCACCATGAATAAAATGTGAACCACCATCAGTCATGAGATATCTAGGGACTCCAAACCTCAGAAAAATAACTTCTTTAAGCATCTTAATAGAAGTGTTATGATCAATACTACTAGTTGGAATAGCTTCTACCCACTTAGTAACATAATCAACATCAAGTAAAATATGTGTGTATCCATTAGAGGCAGGAAAAGGTCCCATATAATCAAAGCCCCAAACATCAAATGGTTCAATAACAAGTGAATAATTCGTAGGCATTTCTTGACGTCTACTAATATTACCTATTCTTTGACATTCATCACAAGACAAGACAAACTTAAGAGCATCTTTGAAGAGAGTAGGCCAATAAAAACCGGATTGCAATACCTTATGTGCAGTTCTGTCTCCAGCGTGGTGTCCTCCGTATGGTTCGAAGTGACACTTGCATAGGATCTGTTCATGTTCATGCTCAGGTACACAACGTCTAATAACACCATCTACTCCTTCTTTATAAAGGTGTGGGTCATCCCAGAAATAATGTCTTAAATCATAAAAGAACTTTTTCTTTTGCTGGTATGTGAAACTAGGTGGTATAAATTTAGCAACAATGTAATTAGCATAATCAGCATACCATGGAGCAGTACGAGATACATTAATGGCCGCTAATTGTTCATCAGGAAAGCTATCATCAATAGGTAGTGGGTCATCAAGAACATTATCTAACCTAGACAAGTTGTCCGCAACGGGGTTCTCAGGTCCCTTTCTATCAATAATATGCAAATCAAATTCTTGGAGCAAGAGAACCCATCTAATAAGTCTAGGCTTAGCATCTTTCTTTTCCATAAGATATTTAATAGCAGCATGATTGGTGTGAATAGTAACTTCAGAATCAACAATATAAGGTCTGAACTTATCACATGCAAATACAACTGCTAAGAATTCTTTTTCAGTAGTAGCATAATTTCTCTGGGTAGTATCAAGATTTTACTAGCATACTAGATAACATTTAAGTTCTTATCAACTCTTTGCCCTAGAACAACACCTACAACATAATCACTAGTATCACACATAATTCCAAAGGGTAAATTCCAATCAGGTGGCTGAACAATAGGTGCAGTGATCAAAGCTTTCTTAAGTATTTCAAATGCTTCTACACAATCATCATCGAAGACAAAAGGAATATCTTTTTGCAATAAATTCATAGTCCTAGAGATTTTAGAAAAGTCCTTAATGAACCTCCTATAAAAACCAGCATGACCAAGGAAACTTCTTATACCTTTAATGTCCTTGGGACATGGCATCTTTTCAAAAGCATCAACTTTAGCTTTATCAACTTCAATACCTCTTTCAGAGATTTTATGCCCCAAGACAATGCCTTCATTAACCATAAAGTGGCACTTTTCCCAATTCAAGATGAGACTAGTGTCTTCACATCTCTGCAAAACTTGATCAAGGTTGCTCAAGCAATCATCAAAAGAGGAACCATAAACGGAGAAGTCATCCATGAATACCTCACAAATGTTTTCACAAAAGCCAGAGAATATAGCCATCATGCATCTTTGAAAGGTAGCAGGTGCATTACATAAACCAAAAGGCATACATCTATAAGCAAAAGTACCGAAAGGGCAAGTAAAGGTAGTTTTTGATTGATCCTCCGCTGACACAGGTATTTGAGAGAAACCAGAATAACCATGTAGAAAGCAAAAATGCGTATGTTTGGATAGTCTTTCTAGCATTTGATCAATAAAAGGTAAAGGGTAATGATCTTTCTTAGTAGCTTTATTTAATTTACGGAAATCAATTACCATCCTATAACCTATAATAATTCTTTGCGGGATCAATTCATATTTATCATTAGGAATAATAGTAATACCTACCTGCTACGTCTTGAGCTTGCATTGGTTTTCCTCGAAGAGGAGAGGGTGATGCAGCAATAGTAGCGTAAGTATTTCCCTCAGTTTTTGAGAACCAAGGTATAAATCCAGTAGGAGGCTCCTCAAAAGTCCCACGCACCTACACAAACAAACTGAGAACTCGCGACCAACACAATAAAGGGGTTGTCAATCCCTTCACGGCCACTTGCGAAAGTGAGATATAATAAAGATAGTAAGATAAGATAAATATATTTTTGGTATTTTATAATATAGATGCAAAAAGTAAAGATGCAAATAAAAGTAGATTGGAAGCAAATATGATAAGAGATAGACCCGGGGGCCATAGGTTTCACTAGTGGCTTCTCTCAAGATAGCATAAGTATTACGGTGGGTGAACAAATTACTGTCGAGCAATTGATAGAAAAGCGAATAGTTATGAGATTATCTAGGCATGATCATGTATATAGGCATCACGTCCATAACAAGTAGACCGACTCCTGCCTGCATATACTACTATTACTCCACACATCGACCGACTCCTGCCTGCATCTAGAGTATTAAGTACATAAGAATAGAGTAACGCTTTAAGTAAGATGACATGATGTAGAGGGATAAACTCAAGCAATATGATATAAACCCCATCTTGTTATCCTCGATGGCAACAATACAATACGTGCCTTGCAGCCCTTTCTGTCACTGGGTAAGGACACCGCAAGATTGAACCCAAAGCTAAGCACTTGTCGCATGGCAAGAAAGATCAATCTAGTAGGCCAAACCAAACTGATAATTCGAAGAGACTTGCAATGATAACTCAATCATACATAAAAGAATTCAGAGAAGATTCAAATATTATTCATAGATAAACTTGATCATAAATCCACAATTCATCAGATCTCGACAAACACACCGCAAAAAGAGTTTACGTCAAATAGATCTCCACAAGAGAGGGGGAGAACATTGTATTGAGATCCAAAAAGAGAGAAGAAGCCATCTAGCTAATAACTATGGACCCGTAGGTCTGTGGTAAACTGCTCACAACTCATCGGAGGGGCAAGGATGTTGATGTAGAAGCCCTCCATGGTCGATTCCCCCTCCGGCAGAGTGCCGACGAAGGCTCCAAGATGAGATCCCACGGATACAGAAGGTTACGGTGGTGGAAATTGTGTTTCGTCCTACTCTTGGATGTTTTCGTGGTACGTAGGTATATATAGGAGGAAGAAGTACGTCGGTGGCCGCCCGAGGGGCCCACGAGATAGGGGGCGTGCCCTATAGGGGGGGGAGGGCGCCCTCCTATCCCGTGGGAGCCTCGACAGCTTCTTGGCTTGCACTCCAAGTCCTCTGGATCACGTTCGTTCCAAAAATCACGCCCCCGAAGGTTTCATTCCGTTTGGACTCCGTTTGATATTCCTTTTCTTTGAAATAATGAAAAAGGCAAAAAAAACAGCAATATGGGCTGGGCCTCCGGCTAGTAGGTTAGTCCCAAAAATGATATAAATGTGTAATATAAAGCCCATAAACATCCAAAAGGGGTAATATAATATCATGGAACAATAAAAAATTATAGATACGTTGGAGACGTATCAAGCATCCCCAAGCTTAATTCCTGCTCGTCCTCGAGTAGGTAAATGATAAAAAAGAAATTTTTGATGTGGAATGCTACCTAGCATAATTCTCAATGTAATTTTGTTTATTGTGGCATGAATGTTCAGATCCAAATGATTCAAAATAAAAGTTCATATTGATAAAAAGAAATAGTAACACTTCAAGCATACTAATCAAAGTAATCATGTCTTCTCAAAATAGCATGGCAAAAGAAAGTTCATCCCCACATAATCATATAGTTAGGCTATGCTTCATTTTCGTCACGCAAAGATGTTCCCAACTTCTATACCCCCGATGACAAGCCAAGCAATTGTTTCATACTTAAATAATCTCAAACTTTTTCAACCTTCACGCAATACATGCGCGTGAGCCATGGATATAGCACTATGGGTGGAATAGAATATGATGATGGGGATTGTGTGGAGAAGACAAAAAAGGAGAAAGTCTCACATTGACGAGGATAATCAACGGGCTATGGAGATGCCCATCAATTGATGTCAACATGAGGAGTAGGGATTGCCATGCAACGGATGCACTAGTGCTATAAATGAATGATCAACAAAAGAAAACTAGTGGGTGTGCATCCAACTTGCTTGCTCACGAAGACCTAGGGCATTTGAGGAAGCCCATCGTAGGAATATACAAGCCAAGTTCTATAATGAAAAATTCCCACTAGTATGAAAAGACAACTTATGAGACTCACTATATGAAAAACATGGTGCTACTTTGAAGCACAATATACGAGACTCACTATAGGAAGAACAAGGTGCTACTTTGAAGCACAAGTGTGGAAAAAGAGATAGTAACATTGCCCTTTTTATTTATTTTCCTTTTTTTCTTTTTTCTTTTCTTTCTTTTTTTTCCTTTTCCTTTTTTTGGGCCTTTATTTTTTTTCTTTTGGCCTTTCTCTTTTTTTTTCTTTTTTTCTTTGGGCAATGCTCTAATAATGATGATCATCACACTTCTATTGATTACAACATATGAATTACAACTCGAAACTAGAACAAGGTATGACTCTATATGAATGCCTCCGGTGGTGTACCGGGATGGTGCAATGAATCAAGAGTGGCATGTATGAAAAATAATGCATGGCGGCTTTGCCACAAATACGATGTCAAACTACATGATCATGCAATGGCAATATGACAAAAGTAAAGTATGTCATGATGATGAAGAACAGAACGGTGGAAAGTTGCATGGCAATATATCTCGGAATGGCTATGGAAATGCCATAATAGGTAGGTATGGTGGCTGTTTTGAGGAAGATATAAAGAGGTTTATGTGTGATAGAGCGTATCGTATCACGGGGTTTGGATGCACCGGCGAAGTTTGCACCAACTCTCAAGGTGAGAAAGGGCAATGCACGATACCGAAGAGGCTAGCAATGGCGGAAAGGTAAAAGTGTGTATAATCCATGGACTCAACATTAGTCAAAAGAACTCATATACTTACTACAAAAATTTAGAAGTCATCAAAAATCAAGTACTACGCGCATGCTCCTAGGGAGATAGATTGGTAGGAAAATACCATCGCTTGTCCCCGACCGCCACTCATAAGGATGCACAAGCCAGGTACACTTCATGTTTCAAATTTGTTACACAACTTTAACCATACGTGCATGCTACGAGACTTGCTAACTTTAACACAAGCATTCTTTAAATTCATAATCACCCAACTAGCATGACTTTAATATCACTACCTCCATATCTCAAAACAATTATCAAGTATCAAATTGATCATAGCATCCAATTCACTTTCTATGATAGTTTTTATTATACCCAACTTGGATGCCTACCATTCTTAGGACCAACTTTATGACCATAGCAAATACCATGCTGTTATAAAAGACTCTCAAAATAATATAAGTGAAGCATGAGAGACTAATAATTTCTTCAAAATTAAGACACCACCATGCTCTAAAAGATATAAGTGAAGCACTAGAGCAAAAACTATCAAACTCAAAAGATATAAGTGAAGCACATAGAGTATTCTAGCAAATTCTAATCAAATAGGCTTCTCTCAAAAGGTGTGTACAGCAAGGATGATTGTGGTAAACTAAAAAGCAAAGACTAATATAATACACGACGCTCCAAGCAAAACACATATCATGTGGCGAATAAAAATATAGCTCCAAGTAAAGTTACCAATGAACGAAGACGAAAGAGGGGATGCCTTCCCGGGGCATCCCCAAGCTTAGGCTTTTGGCTATTCTTGAATATCTTAGGGTGCCTTGGGCATCCCCAAGCTTAGGCTCTTGCCACCCTTTATTCCATAGTCGATAAAAGCTTTACCCAAAACTTGAAAACTTCACAACACAAAACTCAACAGGAAATCTTATAAGCTCCGTTAGTGAAAGAAAACAAAATCACCACATAAGGTACTGTAATGAACTCAGTCTTTATTTATTTTGGTGTTAAACCTACTGTATTCCCACTTCCTTATGGTTTATAAACTAATTTACTAGCCATAGATGCATTGAAATAAGCAAACAACACACAAAAAACAGAATCTGTCAAAAACAGAACAGTCTATAGCAATCTGTAACTAACGCAAACTTCTGGAGCTCTAAAACTCCTACCAAAATAGGAAGTCCTGTAAAATTTGTTTATTGATCAGTATCAAAAAGAATCAACACAAAAGCACGTTCCTGTGATTTAACAAAATTATATTCATGCGTGCGAAGTTTCTGTTTTTCAGCAGAATCAAATCAACTATCATCATAGGTTATCCTATAGGTTCTACTTGGCAAAAACACTAATTAAAAGATAAAAACACATCTAAACAGAAGGTAGATTCAAGATTTATTACTAAACAGGAGCAAAAACAAAAAACACAAAGAAAATTGGGTTGCCTCCCAACTAGCGCTATCGTTTAACGCCCCTAGCTAGGCATAAAAGCGAAGATAGATCTAACAGTGTCATCTTGGATTTTCAGCTTTTTAGCGGAGTCATGTTCGAATCCGGGAGGTTCTTTCCGTTTCCCTTCATACTCGGAAATTTTTAGATCTAAAGAATCCAATGGCTTATTGCAAAGAGTAATCAACATATTCATGCGGTGAAGATTTCCGCTAACACTCTTAAGAGGCTCAAGAGACTTTTGTAAAAAATTTGTGACTTCGCAAATCTTTCCAAACACTTGTGTCTCTTCTTGGGTAGGATGTGATCCTCCCTTTTGAGGTAGTGTTCCCACTATTCCCTGTATAATTTCATGAGCAATACTAGGATCAATTTCGATAAAATTTCCCTTGGCAATGCAATCCAAGAGTTGTCTATGCATCATATTTAACCCAACATAAAAATTGCGAAGAAGAATTCTAAAGTTCACCTCTAGGGTGCACTTGCGATAAGATTCCATCATCCTATACCAAGCATCTTTTAAGTTTTCTCCTTGCCTTTGCTTGAAGTGAAGAACTTCAAACTCGGGAGACATAGGAGCGGATAAGGAACTAGACATAACGACGAGCAAACAACGGACACGCGAAAAGAGAGGAGGAGATTGGGAAAGAGAGGGCGAATAAAATGGCAAGGGTGAAGTGGGGGAGAGGAAAACGAGAGGCAAATGGCAAATAATGTAAGTGCGAGGGAGATGGGTTTGTGATGGGTACTTGGTATGTCTTGACTTGAGCGAAGACCTCCCCAGCAACGGCACCAGAAATCCTTCTTGCTATGTCTTGAGCTTGCATTGGTTTTCCTCGAACAGGAGAGGGTGATGCAGCAATAGCAGCGTAAGTATTTCCCTCAGTTTTTGAGAACCAAGGTATCAATCTAGTAGGAGGCTCCTCAAAAGTCCCACGCACCTACACAAACAAACTGAGAACTCACAACCAACGCAATAAAGGGGTTGTCAATCCCTTCACTGCCACTTGCGAAAGTGATATATAATAAAGATAGTAAGATAAGATAAATATATTTTTGGTATTTTATAATATAGATGCAAAAAGTAAAGATGCAAATAAAAGTAGATTGGAAGCAAATATGATAAGAGATAGACCCGGGGGCCATAGGTTTCACTAGTGGCTTCTCTCAAGATAGCATAAGTATTACGGTGGGTGAACAAATTACTGTCGAGCAATTGATAGAAAAGAGAATAGTTATGAGATTATCTAGGCATGATCATGTATATAGGCATCACGTCCATAAAAAGTAGACCGACTCCTGCCTGCATCTAGAGTATTAAGTTCATAAGAATAGAGTAACACTTTAAGCAAGATGACATGATGTAGAGGGATAAACTCAAGCAATATGATATAAACCCCATCTTGTTATCCTCGATGGCAACAATACAATACATGCCTTGAAACCCTTTCTGTCACTGGGTAAGGACACCGCAAGATTGAACCCAAAGCTAAGCACTTCTCCCATGGCAAGAAAGATCAATCTAGTAGGCCAAACCAAACTGATAATTCAAAGAGACTTGCAAAGATAACTCAATCATACATAAAAGAATTCAGAGAAGATTCAAATATTATTCATAGATAAACTTGATCATAAACCCACAATTCATCGGATCTTGATGAACACACCGCAAAAAGAGTTTACATCGAATATATCTCCACAAGAGAGGGGGAGAACATTGTATTGAGATCCAAAAAGAGAGAAGAAGCCATCTAGCTAATAACTATGGACCCGTAGGTCTGTTGTAAACTACTCACAACTCATCGGAGGGGCAAGGATGTTGATGTAGAAGCCCTCCATGGTCGATTCCTCCTCCGGCAGAGTGCCGGTGAAGGCTCCAAGATGAGATCCCGCGGATACAGAAGGTTACGGTGGTGGAAATTGTGTTTTGTCCTGCTCCTTGATGTTTTCGGGGTACGTAGGTATATATAGGAGGAAGAAGTACGTCGATGGCCGTCCGAGGGGCCCACAAGACAGGGGGCGCGCCCTATAGGGGGCACCCTCCTATCTCGTGGGAACCTCGGCAGCTTCTTGGCTTGCACTCCAAGTCCTCTGGACCACGTTCGTTCCAAAAATCACGCCCCCGAAGGTTTCATTCCGTTTGGACTCCGTTTGATATTCCTTTTCTTCGAAATACTGAAATAGGCAAAAAAAACAACAATATGGGCTGGGCCTCCGGTTAGTAGGTTAGTCCCAAAAATGATATAAATGTGTAAAATAAAGCCCATAAATATCCAAAAGGGGTAATATAATAGCATGGAACAATAAAAAATTATAGATACGTTGGAGACGTATCACTCCCTTCTTAGGAACGCAATGGACAGGACTTACCCAATCACTATCAGCAACGGGATAAATTATACCTGCCTCAAGGAGCTTTCGTATCTCCTTTCTTACCACTTCTTTCATCTTAGGATTTAACCATCATTGAGGATCTCTAACTGGTTTGGCATCTTTCTCCACTTTTATTTTGTGTTGGCATAGAGTGGGACTAATGCCCTTAAGATCATCTAAAGTATATCCAATAGTAGCACGGTGCTTCTTCAGAGTTTTCAATAATCTTTCGTCTTCTTGTACTGAAAGGTTAGCACTAATAATAACAGTATATATCTTCTTTTCATCAAGATAAGCATATTTAAGATTATCAGGTAAAGGTTTGAGCTCAAACACGGGATCACCCTTGGGTGGAGGGGGATCCCCTAGGATTTCAACAGGTAAGTTGTGTTTCAGAATAGGACCGTGTTGAAGGAATAATTCATCTATTTCCCTTCTTTCATTCATAAACATATCATTTTCATGGTCTAGAAAATATTTTTCTAACGGATCAGTAGGAGGCACGAAAATAGAAGCAAGACCAATAATTTCATCCTTGCTAGGGAATTCTCTATCACGGGGTTGTCTACGAAACTTAGCAAAATTAAACTTATGAGACATATCCCCTAAGACAATTGTAACAATATCCTTTTCACAATCAATCCTAGCATTAACAGTATTCAAGAAGGGTCTACCAAATATAATGGGACACAAGTCATCTTGTGGGGATCCAAGAACAAGAAAATCAGTAGGATATTTAACTTTACCACACAAGACTTCAACATCTCTAACAATCCCAACTGGTGAAATAGTATCTCTATTGGCAAGCTTAATAGTAACATCAATACCTTCCAACTCAGCGGGTGCGATATCATGCATACTTTCTTCATATAAGGAATGAGGTATTGCACTAGCACTAGCACCAATATCACATAAGCCATGATAACAATGATCTCCTATTTTAACAGAAATAACAGGCATGCCTACAACAGGTCTATGTATCTTAGCATCTGGTCTAGCGATATTAGCAGTTTCACCACAGAAGTAAATAACACGCCCATCTAAATTATCATCCAAGAGATCTTTAACCATAGCAATACTAGGTTCAACTTTAATTTGCTCAGGTGGTGTATAAGTTCTAGTATTACTCTTACGAACAACAGTTGAAGCTTTAGCATGATCCTTTATCCTAACAGGAAAAGGTGGTTTCTCAATATAAGTAGTAGGAACAATAGGATCATTATAAGTGATAGTCTTTTCTTCAACTGTAATATGTGCGACTAATTTTACTTCAGTGGGAGGATTATATTTACACCACTTCTCCTTAGGGAGATCAACGTGAGTAGCAAAAGATTCACAAAAAGCAACTACTATTTTCGGGGGGATGAACCCCGGGCAGGCAACGGAACTCGGATCCTTTTCAAAAACAGCGGGGCCCGCATCGCCCCGCAAACCGGCACGCGCCTGGCCGGGTCGCTTGACCCGGCAGGGCCCGCAACCCAGCCAAACCTTCCGACCTGGCAAGGTATGTTAACCCGGCCACAACAACTGGTGCAAGACGACTCAACCCGGCGCAACCAAGGCTTCCATGGCAAGCCAACCCCACCCATGGCGTCCACGGCAACCCAGCCACCGGTCAGCTCCCGTCCCATCCAGGTCGTACGATGGGACGAGACCTGAACCACCGATGACCAAGACAACAATGTTTCCACCCATGCCTGTGGTCAGCCGGGGCGTGGCAACAGTGCCCCTCACCTACCCGCTGACCAAGGCTGGCGTGGCAATAGTGCTCCTACCCTCACCGCTGATGACAGCAAGCGGCAGCCTGACGGAGAGCACTGTACACGACTCGACTTGGCCACGCCCTGACGATCGACAAGACGACGCACAATCCCCCTAGGCGCACGGGGCCCGCACCTAGGGGAACCCGGTGAACCACAAGCCCACAAGCGGGACCCAGCCCGGAGTCCCGGACACCGACAATACGGACCCACCAACTCGGCATATTACCATTGTAACCCTGGGTGGATTGATCTATAAAACCCCCCAGAAACCCATGCCTACAGGGGCATGAGGCAATCACAACACATAGGAGATCATCGCATCGCATGTAAGGAAATGAGAGACAGAAGCACAAGCAAGCATAGCACTAGCCACCCAACAGCAGTACCGGAGAGAGGGAGCAGCCCAAGCCTTGGCCAGCTTCCTTCCTCCTCCACACAGCTCCAGGAGCAACGTTGTAATATCAATCATCCAACCAAACTCGGCAGGACTAGGGGTGTTATCTCTCCGGAGAGCCCCGAACCTAGGTATGTCCGACGTCCCGCGCTCGCGCATGCCAACCTCGCCTCTGGAGCCCACCAGCGCCCTCGAGCCTCCTCCTCTCTTTAGCCATCCCTTGGCATCTATCGTGCGCCCACCATGATAGTTGGCACCCACCGTGGGGCAGCTCGAGGAGCTGGCCGGGAGCATGCTTCAGATGGGCCCCTTCTCCTACACCGACGAGTCCGTCGCGCTGGCGGACGATGTCGTCGGCGCGCTCGCCGCCTCCTTCGCCGCGCTCCGCATCTCCGATGCGCTCGTGGCCGACGAGTACCCCAGCGAGGTGCTCAGCTACTCTGACTCTCACCTTTCCCTCGGTGGTGGCATTGCTGCCGGGGGGATGGACGTCCATGTGGAGGTCTACATCACGGGCGATGGCGCCTCTTCCTCATCGAGCAAGACGAGGAAGGCCGCGGAGGCTAGGGCCATCGCGGAACGGACGGAGCCGTCCGATCCATTGTGCGCTGCGATGTAGAGCCTCCACATCCCCATCGGCACCGACGTCGACGCCACCAACGTCGCCGAAGCCCGAACCCAGCTCGAGGATAGGCGCCAGCAGATGCTGGACCTGTCCGAGATGCTGGCCGCCACAAGGCGCCGCCTGGAGGCCGCTCAGATGGAGCATGACACCGCTCATGGAGTTACACCCGCCACGGCCGAGCCAAGCCGGTTCGCCGACGCACGCGCCCGGGAAGGATTGATCGGCCGAGCCTTCGGCACCGTCCGGACCGTCTACGAAACCCCAGTGAAGAACATGCGTGCTACGGAGGCAGCTGCGGTCGGCCTCGACCAACTCGCGGGCGAGGGGCTCAAGGAGCGCATCAGGCGGATGCGCGAGCTCCTCCGTGCCGCCAACGCCCACCAGGATCGCCTCAACCAGCTCGCCAAGCCGGCGGGGTCCGGCTCCACCCGTCTTGGCGGACCCGGCGAACTTCTGCACACGGCTTCCTCGCCACCCGGCGAGGCGCACTCCGGCCAAGCCCGGACTAGACGCAACCTGGCCGCCACCACCGCCGACGCTCTGGGCAACGAGCCCACCCTGGAGACCCAGCGCAGACCCGACCAGCTTGGCCGGCGTCCAGCTCCAACCGACCCGGCCCCTCGGGGCCTAGCCGCTAGTCGACTCGGTCCGCGCGCCATTGACGATGCCGACGCGCGCTACCACCTCGATCAGCTCACTCGCTCCCCGGAGGTGGAGGAGAGCGGTGCTATCAGGCCGGCATGCTTCGGCCCACGCATCCAGGAGGAGCCCTTTTCGAAATGGTTCCTGCTCCCCCGCGACACCCCAAGTACAATGGGACCATGAAGCCAGAAGACTGGCTCACCGACTACACCACGGCCATTGGCATCACCGGTGCCAATCGTCGTCTAGCTGTGTGCTATGCACCGCTCATGCTCCAGGGGTCGGCCCGCACGTGGTTGAATAGTCTGCCGATGGGCAGCATCAACGCGTGGGTCGATTTCGAGGAGGCCTTTGTCCGCAACTTCACGGGGACCTACAAGCGACCCGGTCGCCCTAGCCAGCTCGCCATGTGCGTGCAGGGGCCGACGGAGACGGGTCGCGAGTACCTCGCTGATAACCCACAAGTGTAGGGGATCGCAACAACTTTCGAGGGTAAAGTATTCAACCCAAATTTATTGATTCGACACAAGGGGAGCCAAAGAATAGTCTTGAGTATTAGCAGTTGATAACTTAGTATCTGCAGCAAAGTATTTAGTAGCAAAAGTGGTATGATAATAAAGGTAACAGTGGCAAAAGTAAAGATAATTGTTTTTGGATTTTTGTAGTAGTTGTAACAGTAGCAACGAAAAAGTAAATAAGTGAAGAACAATATATGAAAATCTCATAGGCAATGGATCAGTGATGGATAATTATGCCGGATGCGATTCCTCATGTAATAGCTATAACATAGTGTGACACAGAACTAGCTCCAATTCATCAATGTAATGTAGGCATGTATTCCGTAAATAGTCATACGTGCTTATGGAAAAGAACTTGCATGACATCTTTTGTCCTACCCTCCCGTGGTAGCGGGGTCCTAGTGGAAACTAAGGGATATTAAGGCCTCCTTTTAATAGAGAACCGGAACAAATCATTAGCACATAGTGAATACATGAACTCCTCAAACTACGGTCATCACCGAGAAGTATCCCGATTATTGTCACTTCGGGGTTGTCGGATCATAACACATAATAGGTGACTATAGACTTGCAAGATAGGATCAAACACACACATATATTCATGAAAACATAAGAGGTTCAAATCTGAAATCATGGCACTCGTCCCTAGTGACAAGCATTAAGCATAGCAAAGTCATAGCAACATCAATCTCAGAACATAGTGGATACTAGGGGTCAAACCCTAACAAAACTAACTTGATTACATGGTAAATCTCATCCAACCCATCACCGTCCAGCAAGCCTACGATGGAATTACTCACGCACGACGGTGAGCATCATGAAATTGGTGATGGAGGATGGTTGATGATGACGATGAATCCCCCTCTCCGGAGCCCCGAACGGACTCCAGATCAGCCCTCCCGAGAGAGATTAGGGCTTGACGGCGGCTCCGTGTCATAAAACGCGATGAAACTTTCTCTCTCATTTTTTCTCCCTAAACGTGAATATATGGAGTTGGAGTTGAGGTCGGTGGAGGTCCAGGGGGCCCACGAGATAGGGGGGCGCACCCTACAGGGGGGGCGCCCCCCTGTCTCGTGGACAGGCCCTGGTTCCCATGGTGTATTTCTTTCGCCCAGAAATTCTTATTAATTCCAAAAAGTGCCTCCGTGGATTTTCAGGACATTCTGAGAACTTTTCTTTTCTACACATAAAACAACATCATGGAAGTTCTGCTGAAAACAGCGTCAGTCCGGGTTAGTTTCATTCAAATCATGCAAGTTAGAGTCCAAAACAAGGGCAAAAGTGTTTGGAAAAGTAGATACGTTGGAGACGTGTCAACCTCCCCAAGCTTAAACCTTTGCTTGTCCTCAAGCAATTAAGTTGATAAACTGAAAGTGATAAAGAAAAACTTTTACAAACTCTGTTTGCTCTTGTTGTTGTAAACATGAAAAGCCAGCATTCAAGTTTCAGCAAATATTATGAACTAACCATACTAACAATAACACCTAGGTCTCACAATTACTCATATCAATAGCATAATCAGCTAGCGAGCCATAATAATAAAACTCGGATGACAACACTTTCTCAAAATAATCATAACATGATATAACAAAATGGTATCTCGCTAGCCCTTTCTGAGACCGCAAAACATAAATGCAGAGCACCTTTAAAGATCAAGGACTGACTAAACATTGTAATTCATGGTAAAAGAGATCCAGTCAAGTCATAGCCAATATAAACCAATAGTAATGAATGCAAATGACATTGTGCTCTCCTGCGGTTGCTTTTAGTAAGAAGGGTGATGACTCAACATAAAAGTAAATAGATAGGCCCTTCGCAGAGGGAAGCAGGGATTTGTAGAGGTGCCAGAGCTCGATTTTAAAATAGAGATTGAATAACATTTTGAGCGGCATACTTTCGCTGTCAATGCAACAACTATGAGATGGCTGTATCTTCCATACTACATGCATTATAGGCAGTTCCCAAACAGAATGGTAAAGGTTTATACTCCCCCAACCACCAACAAGCATCAATCCATGGCTTGCTCAAAACAATGAGTGCCTCCAACTAACAACAGCCCTGGGGGAGTTTTGTTTAATTATTTTGATTTGCTTTGATCTTTTTGGATCATGGGACTGGGCATCCCGGTTACCGGCCCTTTCTCGTGAATGAGGAGCGGAGTCCACTCCTCGTGAGAATAAACCACCTAGCATGGAAGATATAGGCAGCCCTAGTTGTAACATGAGCTGCTCGAGCATACAAAACAGAATTTCATTTGAAGGTTTGGAGTTTGGCACATACAAATTTACTTGGAACGGCAGGTAAATACCTCATATAGGAAGGTATAGTGGACTCATATGGAACAACTTTGGGGTTTAAGGAGTTTAGATGCACAAGCAGTATTCCCGCTTAGTACAGGTGAAGGCTAGCAAAAGACTGGGAAGCGACCAACTGAGAGAGCGACAACAGTCTTAAACATGCATTAAAATTAATTCACACCGAATACAAGCATGAGTACGATATAATCCACCAGGAACATAAATATCGTGAATGCTATGTTGATTTGATTCAACTACATGCGTGAACATGTGCCAAGTCGAGTCACTCAATTCATTTAAAGGAGGATACCATCCCATCATATCACATCATAATCATTCTAATAGCATGTTGGCACGCAAGGTAAACCATTATAACTCATAGCTAATCAAGCATGGCACAAGCAACTATAATCTCTAAATGTCATTGCAAATATGTTTACTTCATAATAGCTGACTCAGGAATGATGAACTCATCATATTTACAAAAACAAGAGAGGTCGAGTTCATACCAGCTTTTCTCATCCCAATAAGTCCATCATATATCATCATTATTGCCTTTCACTTGCACGACCGAACGATGTGTATAATAATAAGAGCGCACGTGCATTGGACTAAGCTGGAATCTGCAAGCATTCAACTCAAGAGAGAAGACAGGGTAATATGGCTCTAAGTTAAATAAACAATCATGCATATGAGAGCCACTAAGCAATTTCAATATAGTCTTCTCGACCCCCAAAAGAAAGAAAATAAAATAAAACTATTTACATGGGAAAGCTCCCAACAAGCAAGAAGAAGAACTAGAAATCTTTTTGGGTTTTCATTTTAATTTCTACTACAAGCATGGAAATTAAACTAACTAATTTTTTTGGTTTTTCTCAAGGTTTAACAAACACACAAGAAGAAAACCAGAAAAAGAAATTTAAACTAGCATGGATAATACAGTGAAAGAGTATGAGCACCGACGACTAGTGTGTGAACATGAATGTAAAGTCGGTGAGAAATACGTACTCCCCCAAGCTTAGACTTTTGGCCTAAGTTGGTCTAGTACCAAGGACCGCCTAGCTGATATCCATAAGTGAAACCCGGGTTGTACTGAGATGCAGCGGCAACCGCCTCCTGAGCTGCAGCGTGTTGGTGAGCTACCTCCACTCCTCTCTCATATTCAGCTGCTTCCTCCATGGTGACAACATATCTTCCTTTTGCCTGATAATCAAAAAGGTAGGGAGCAGGACGAGTAACAGGGACGACGTTGCGTCTGTCATAGATTAGTCTATAATGGAGGAATTGTTCATTCCTCTCAAGAAAATGATGATTAAACATAGCTTCTTTATCCAAATAAACAGGAAGTAAAATCATATCCCCCTCTCGTGGGGCTATATTAAGAAAATTAGCCACACGGGTTGCATAAATTCCTCCAAATAAATCTCCCTTTCTACTATTATTCTGCAACCTACGTGCAACTATTGCCCCCAAGTTATAACCTTTATAACCTGACACAGCACTCTTGAGGACACAAAGATCAGGGACACACATGTGACATGCTTCGTCCTTACCGTTAATGCATCTACCAATAAAGAGAGCAAAATAATGTATAGCAGGAAAATGAATGCTCCCTATGGTAGCTTGTGCTATGTCCCTAGATTCTCCCATAGTAATACTAGCAAGAAAATCTCTAAATTCAGATTTGCGAGGATCATTAATATTACCCCACTGCGGGAGTTTGCAAGCAGTTGTGAAATCCTCTAAATCCATGGTATAAGATGTATCATAAATATCAAACATGACACTAGGAGAATTACGCGCACAAATATATTGGAACCTGCGCACAAAGGAATCAGTCAATTGATAGTACTTGGGACACTTATCTTGTAAGAAGTCCTCCAGCTCGGCATTATGCACATACGCGTCAAATTCCTCCTTGAAGCCTGCTTCGACCATAAAATCATCGGATGGCCACTCACAAACCCGTACATTTGCGTCCCTCGGCAATTCAACATCTTGCTCACGTATAGCAATCCTTGGCCCTTTCTTTGCCAAGGAACCACCTTGGTACATTTTTCTAAGCATAATTCTTTTTCTGAAAATTTCTGAAATTTTAGTAACTTCAAAATAAAAGTGAATAAAACTAAACAAGATTGATAGCAACTACTCCTACAAGTGCCTAGAGCCTATATCATGCATTAGAATTGCTTGGGACCTCAAAATTTTAACATGCAAGCTCAAGAACATGGTCACCTATGCAGCAAAAATTTGCAATGAATAAAGCACTAGAACAAAAACTAATTGGACCAATGGAGGAGTCACATACCAAGCAACAATCTCCCAATGCAGTTTTGTGAATGGAGCTTTGAGCTAAGAGATCGAAAATCGTAGCAAAACGAGCTAGAACTCGTGCTTGAGCTGGATGGGAATTTTTTTGGGTAGAAGATGAAGTGTGTGGGTGCTAGCATAAGTGGAGGGGAGCCACCAGGGGCCCATGAGACAGGGGGGCGCGCCCTATAGGGGGGGCGCCCTCCACTCTCGTGGCCTGGTGCTTTCCCCTCCTGCAGTGATTTCAGTGCCTAAAATCCTCAAATATTCCAGAAAAAATCATACTAAATTTGCAGGGCAGTTGGAGCACTTTTATTTTTGGACTATTTTTAATGCACGGATAATTCAGAAAACAGACGAATAATACTACTTTTGCTTTAATTATTCTAAATAACAGAAAGTAAAAAGAGGGTACAGAAGGTTGTGCCTTCTAGTTTCATCCATCTCATGATCATCAAAATGAACCCACTAACAAGGTTGATCAAGTCTTGTTAACAAACTCATTCCAAATAACACGGAACTGGAGAAATTTCGAATAACACTAAGTTACCTCAACGGGAATTTGAAAATCCCCAACAATAAGAATATCATACTTTTTCTCGATAGTAGGAAGAGGAAATTCAAAACCTCCAAAAATGATAGTTGGAACTTTTTCAATAGAATTGATGCTATGAACTTGAGATTGTTTCCTTGAAAAGTGTACCGTATGCTCATTACCATTAACAAGAAAAGTGACATTGCCTTTGTTGTAATCAATAACAGCCCCTGCAGTATTAAGAAAAGGTCTACCAAGGATAATAGACATACTATCATCCTCAGGAATATCAAGAATAACAAAGTCCATTAAGATAGTGACATTTGCAACCACAACAGGCACATCCTCACAAATACCGACAGGTATAGCAGTTGATTTATCATCCATTTGCAAAGATATTTTAGTAGGTGTCAACTTATTCAATTCAAGTCTACAATATAGAGAGAGAGGCATAACACTAACACTGGCTCCAAGATCACATAAAGCAGTTCTAACATAACTTCTTTTAATAGAGGATGGTATAGTTGGTACACCCGGATCTCCAAGTTTCTTTGGTATTCCACCCTTAAAAGTGTAATTAGCAAACATGGTGGAAATTTCAGCTTCTGGTATCTTTCTTTTATTTGTGATGATATCCTTCATATACTTAGCATAAGGATTTACTTTGAGCATATCAGTTAAGCGCATACATAAGAAAATAGGTCTAATCATTTCAGCAAAGCGCTCAAAATCCTCATCATCCTTTGTCTTGGATGGTTTAGGAGGAAAGGGCATGGGTTTCTGAACCCATGGTTCTCTTTCTTTACCGTGCTTCCTAGCAACAAAATCTCTCTTATCATAATGTTGATTCTTTGATTGTGGGTTAGGAAGATCAACAGCAGGTTCAATCTCTACATCATTGTTTTTGCTAGGTTGAGCATCAACATGAACATTATCATTAACATTATCACTAGGTTCATGTTCATCACCTGATTGAGTTTCAGCATCAGAGATAGAAATATCATTGGGATTCTCAGGTGTGTCTACAGTAGGTTCACTAGAAGCATGCAGAGTTCTATCGTTTTTCTTCTTCTTCTTTTTGGAAGAACTAGGGGCCTCTAAATTATTTCTCTGAGAATCTTGCTCGGTTCTCTTAGGGTGGCCTTCAGGATACAAAGGTTCCTGAGTCATTCTACCAGTTCTAGTAGCCACTCTAACAGCAAAGTCATTTTTATTATTTAATTCATCAAGCAAATCATTCTGAGCTTTAAGTACTTGCTCAGCTTGAGTAGCAACCATAGAAGCATATTTGCTAACGAGGTGAAGTTCATATTTAACTCTAGCCAGATTATCGCTTACGCGTCCTATCTCGAAAGCATTATTCTTTAACTCTCTACCAACATAAGCATTAAAACTTTCTTGTCTAGCCATGAAGTCATCAAATTCATCTAAGCATGGGCTATGAAATTTAGTAGAGGGAATTTCAACTTTATCATATCTATAGAGAGAATTTACCTTTACTACCTGTGTCGGGTTATCAAGACAATGTGGTTCTTCAGGTGGTATATCAAGACCATGTATTTCTTCCGTAGGAGGTAAATTCTTAACATCTTTAGCTTTAATACCTTTTTCTTTCATTTTTTTCGACAGAAAGACTATAAGGGAACCCCCTACAGTATAATTGGTGCAACAAACCCAAATTGCAAGTACCATGCCTTGAACCTGGGTGGGTGGGAAGGCATCATCCCCTTCCCACCACTAGGCTATGCCTTAGTCTGCTCCTTTTTCTTTGCCTCTTGCATATGTTCAGGACTGAGAAATAAAAGACCTCTCTTCTTCGGAGTGGGTTTAGGAATAGGCTCAGGAGTTGGCTCAATTGGTTCAGGAATTGCTTCAGGAATTGGCTCAGGAAGAGTCCAATTATTTTCATTAGTCAACATATTATTCAATAATATTTCAGCTTCGTCGACTGTTCTTTCCCTGAAAACACAACTAGCACAACTATCCAAGTAGTCCTTGGAAGCATCGGTTAGTCCATTATAAAAGATACCAAGTATTTCATTTTTCTTAAGAGGATGATCAGGCAAAGCATTAAGTAACCGGAGAAGCCTCCCCCAAGCTTGTGGGAGACTCTCTTCTTTGATTTGCACAAAATTATATATTTCCCGCAAGGCAGCTTGTTTCTTATGAGCATGGAAATATTTAGCAGAGAAGTAATAAATCATATCCTGGGGACTACGCACACAACCAGGAGCAAGAGAATTATACCAAGTCTTAGCATCACCCTTTAATGAGAACGAAAATATCTTAAGGATATAAAAATAGCGAGACTTCTCATCATTAGTAAACAGGGTGGCTATATCATTCAACTTGGTAAGCTGTGCCACAACATTTTCAGATTCAAGGCCATAAAAAGGATTAGATTCAACTAAAGTAATAATCTTAGGATCATCAGAGAATTCATAATCCTTATCAGTAACACAAATAGGTGAAGTAGCAAAAGCAGGACCGGATTTCATTCTAGCATTAAGAGACCGCTGCTTCCATTTAGCTAATAATTTCTTAAGATCATATCTATCATTGCAAGCAAAGATTTCCCTAGCGGCTTCTTAATTCATAACATAACCCTTAGGAACAACAGGTAATACATAATCATTGGGAGAACCTTCATCATCACTATCATCAGTAATAGGATCTTCAGTAATTTCATTCCCCCTAACTCTAGCAAGTTGTTCATCAAGAAATTCACCTAATGGCAAAGTAGTATCACGCACAGAAGTAGTTTCATCATGCATATCAGAAGTGGCATCATCAATAACATGCGACATATCAGAATTCATAGCAGTAGCAGGTTTAGGTGTCGCAAGCCTACTAATAACGGAAGGAGATTCTAGTGCAGAGCTAGATGGCAGTTCCTTACCTCCCCTCGTAGTTGAGGGAAAAATCTTGGTTTTAGCATCTTTCAAGTTCTTCATAGTGATCAACAGATAAAAATCCCAAGTGACTTAAAGAATAGAGCTATGCTCCCTGGCAACGGTGCTAGAAATTAGTCTTGATAACCCACAAGTGTAGGGGATCGCAACAGCTTTCGAGGGTAAAGTATTCAACCCAAATTTATTGATTTGACACAAGGGGAGCCAAAGAATATTCTTGAATATTAGCAGTTGAGTTGTCAATTCAACCACACCAGGATAACTTAGTATCTGCAGCAAAGTATTTAGTAGCAAAAGTGGTATGATAATAAAGGTAACGGTAGCAAAAGTAAAGATAATTGTTTTGGGGTTTTTGTAGTAGTTGCAACAGTAGCAACGGAAAAGTAAATAAGCGAAGAACAATATATGAAAAGCTCGTAGGTAATGGATCAGTGATGGATAATTATGCCGGATGCGATTCCTCATGTAATAGCTATAACATAGGGTGACACAGAACTAGCTCCAATTCATCAATGTAATGTAGGCATGTATTCCGTAAATAGTCATACATGCTTATGGAAAAGAACTTGCATGACATCTTTTGTCCTACCCTCCCGTGGCAGCGGGGTCCTAGTGGGAACTAAGGGATATTAAGGCCTCCTTTTAATAGAGAACCGGAACAAAGCATTAGCACATAGTCAATACATGAACTCCTCAAACTATGGTCATCATCGAGAAGTATCCCGATTATTGTCAATTCGGGGTTGTCGGATCATAACACATAATAGGTGACTATAGACTTGCAAGATAGGATCAAAAACACACATATATTCATGAATACATAATAGGTTCAGATATGAAATCATGGCACTCGGGCCCTAGTGACAAGCATTAAGCATAGCAAAGTCATAGCAACATCAATCTCAGAACATAGTGGATACTAGGGATCAAACCCTATCAAAACTAACTTGATTACATGGTAAATCTCATCCACCCCATCAACGTCCAGCAAGCCTACGATGGAATTACTCACGCACGGCGGTGAGCATCATGAAATTGGTGATGGAGGATGGTTGATGATGACGACGGCGATGAATCCCCCTCTCCGGAGCCCCTAACGGACTCCAGATCAGCCCTCCCGAGAGAGATTAGGGCTTGGCAGCGGCTCCATGTCGTAAAACACAATGAAACTTTCTCTCTCATTTTTTTCTCCCCGAACATGAATATATGGAGTTGGAGTTGACGTCGGTGGAGGTCCAGGGGGCCCACGAGATAGGGGGCGCGCCCTACAGGGGGGCGCCCCCCTGTCTCGTGGACAAGCTCTGGGCCCCCTGGTGTATTTCTTTCACCCAGAAATTCTTATTAATTCCAAAAAGTGCCTCTGTGGATTTTCAGGACATTCCGAGAACTTTTCTTTTCTACACATAAAACAACATCATGGCAGTTCTGCTGAAAACAGTGTTAGTCCGGGTTAGTTTCATTCAAATCATGCAAGTTAGAGTCCAAAACAAGGGCAAAAGTGTTTGGAAAAGTAGATACATTGGAGACGTATCACTCGCACGCTGGACCGAGCTCCGAAACAGCTGCAAGGGCGTCCATGAAGTCCAGGCAATCCAGTACTTTGTCAGCGGGTGCCGATACGGCACCCTCCTCAAGCACAAGCTACTACGCTCCGAGCCGGCCACCATGGCCGCGCTCATGGTGACGGCGGACAAGTACGCCAACGCCGACTCTGCCATGAAGATCCAGGTGGCGCTGGACGAGGCCGGCAAAGCAAAGCCGGTTCCTCCTTCGAAGCCAACAGAAGAAAGCAGCCAACAACAGCATCATCAGAACAACAAGCGCAAGGCCGACCAACCGGCGCAGTGTCACGACAACCGGCTCGTCGCGGCCGCCAAGCCCGCGGCGGACCCGACAGTGAAGCGCCGGCAGACCGGTAAGATGGCATGGCAGCCCGCCATGAGTTTCGAAGAGATGCTCGACGCCCCATGCAAGCATCACTGCGGCGCAAGACCCTCCACGCACACGCTTCGGCAGTGCGCCATCACCAAGCGCATCATGAGGGGAGACGTTCCGCCTCCTCCGGCTCCGGCTGCAGCTCCGGGCGCGGGGCAGCCGCCTCCGCCTCCACCGCCGCCTCCCGCCTGCGGCGCGATGCAGAATGACGCCTACCCAGACCAGAGCACGGCCTACGTCATCTTCACCAGCCTCGGCAACAACAAATGCAGCGAGCGCCTTCTCTGGCAGGAGGTGAACACCGTCGTCCCGGCCAATCCGGATTTCATGCACTGGTCGGATCGCCCGATCACCTGGACCCGTGAGGATCACCCGGCGGTCATGCCGAGTCCGGGTGGATACACCCTCGTCCTCAACCCCACCATCCTCGTGCGGCGCACATGCAAGTTCTCTCGAGTCCTCATCGATGGCGGCAGCAGCATCAACATCGTCTACCACGACACGATGACCAAGCTCAGCCTCAAGGCCGAGGACCTGGAGCCGACCCAGACAGTCTTCCACGACATCGTGCCCGGCCTTTCCTGCTCGCCCATTGGCTGGGTCCGGCTTGATGTCCTATACGGTGACAGCAACCACTTCCGACGCAAGCCAATCTGGTTCGAGGTGGTGGACCTGTCCAGTGCATATCATTCATTGCTGGGCTGGCCCGCGCTCGCCAAGTTCAGGGCGGTTCCCCACTACGCATACCTGAAGATGAAGATGCCGGGTCCCAAGGGCCTCATTACCATCACCAGCGACTACCGCAAGTCTCTGGAGTGCGCCCGAGATGGCGCCAAGCTGGCCGAGTCGCTGGTCATCGCCGAGGAGCGACGCCAGCTCGACCGGATCATCGCCTTGGCAGGCGAGGCCTCCGATGCGTCGATCCCGACCTCGGACCCGGCCGACGAGGCTACCTTCAAGCCCTCCAAGGAGACCAAGAAAGTGAAGCTCAACCCTAAAGACCCCAGCTGCAGCAAGTACGTTGTCGTAGGTGCCCGCCTCGACAGCAAATAGGAAGGCGAGCTCGTCGATTTCCTCTGTGAGAATCGGGATATCTTCGCATGGACCCCCAAGGACATGCCGGGTATCCCGAGGAAGTACACCGAGCACAAACTTCATGTCCGCAAGGACGCCAAGCCTGTTCATCAACCCCTCCGACGATTTTCTGAAGAGAATAGAAGAATCATTGGTGAAGAGGTCACTAAGCTTTTGGCGGCCGACTTCATAATGGAAGTGTTTCACCCCGAGTGGCTGCCCAATCCAGTCCTCATCCTGAAAAAGAACAAGACCTGGCGAATGTGTATCGACTACACTAGCCTCAACAAGGTCTGTCCCGAGGATCCGTTCACTCTCCCACGGATCGACCAAGTCATCGACTCGACCGCCGGGTGCGTGCTCCTGTCCTTCCTGGACGCTTACTCCGGCTATCACCAGATTAAGCTGGACCTGGCCGATGCCCTGAAGACGTCCTTCATCATGCCCTTTGGGGCGTAATGCTACATCACCATATCGTTCGGATTGAAGAACGCCGACGCCACCTTCCAACGCTGCATGCAGAAATGCATGCTGCCGTAACTCAGCCGCAACATCCACGTGTACGTAGACGACATTGTGGTGAAGACCAAGCAGACCTCATGCTCCTCGAGGATTTGAAGGAAACATTCGCCAACCTCCGCGAATACAAGGTCAAGCTCAACCCAGAAAAGTGCGTTTTTGGCGTCTCGGAGCGCGGCATTGAGGCAAACTCGGAGAAGATCAAGGCCATCAAGCGCATGCGCAAGCCGGCTCGGCTGCGCGACGTCCAGAAGTTCACCGAGTGCTTGGCCTCGGTCAGCCGGTTCCTAAGCCGGCTGGGCGAGAGGGCGCTCCCCCTGTACCAGCTGATCAAGAAGACAAGCCCATTCGAATGGAACGGCAAGGCAGACAAGGCCTTCCAAGACCTCAAGCGCATGCTCTCCACCGCACCAGTCCTGGCCGCGCCGACCGACAAGGAGCCGCTATTGCTCTACATAGCCGCGACCTCACGGGCGGTCAACACGGTGCTGGTGGTTGAGCGACTAGAGAAGGGCAAGATCCAAGCCATCCAGCGACCAGTCTACTACCTGAGCGAGGTGCTCTCCATTTCCAAGCAGAACTACCCGCATTACTAGAAGATGTGTTATGGCATGTACCTCACCACCAAGAAGCTGAAGCAGTACTTCCAAGAGCACATCGTCACCGTCGTCAGCACGGCGCCTATCAGAGAAATCATCGGGTGCCGGGACGCTTCCGGCCGGGTCGCCAAGTGGGTGATCCAGCTAGCCGGCCACACCATCCTCTACGAGCCCCGCACCACGATCAAGTCTAAGGCCCTAGCCGATTTCCTCGTCAACTGGACCGAGACGCAGTACTTACTGCCACCTCTAGACTCGACGCACTGGCACATGCACTTCGACGGGTCCAAGATGCGACTCGGCTTGGGGGCCGGCATCGTACTATCATCTCCGAAGGGCGACCGGCTCCGCTACGCGCTCTAGATCCACTTCGCCGCCTCCAACAACGTCGCCGAGTATGAAGCCCTTGTGCACGGCCTCCGGCTTGCAAAGGAACTCGGCATTCGGCGCATCCTATGCTACGGCGACTCGGACCTGGTGGTGCAGCGGTGCTCCGGCGAATGGGACGCACGCGACTCCAACATGGCAAGCTACCGCTTCCTCGTCCAGAAGCTATCCGGATCCTTCGAGGGCTGCGAGTTCCTTCACGTCCCGCATGCAGAGAACGAAGCAGCTGACACGCTCGCCAAGATCACCTCGTCACGACAAGCCATCCCGTCTGGCGTCTCCCTCGAGCACCTGTGCAAGCCGTCCGTCAAGCCATCGCCAGACTCCAAGTCTATTCATGTTCCAGACGACCCGACCGCGCCCCAAGTCGGCCCGGGGACTGCGGAACCCGGCCCGGGGGCTGCTCAGCTGGACCCGGCCACCATCATCCCGGACCCGGCCATCGCCATCCCTGACCCGGGGGCTGCTCAACCCGGCTCAGGGGCTGCCGACTCGGAACCCACCCTGGTGGCTGTCTTCGCAGTAGTTGCAACTCCATCTTGGGCTCTCCCAATATCAGAGTTTCTGGAGAACGGGGTTCTCCCCATGATCGAGACCGAAGCTCGGCAAATTCAGCATCGGGCATCCGCCTACAGCATTATCAACAACGAGCTCGTCAAGCGTAGCTCTACCGGCGTGTTCCAGCGCTGCATCGAGCAGGATCGCGGCATTGACATCCTCTTCGACATTCACCAGGGCAAGTGCGGGCACCACGCCGCATCACGATCATTGGTGGCCAAGGCGTTCTGCCACGGTTTTTATTGGCCCACGGCCCTCGAAGACGCCGAGTCGCTCGTTCTCAAATGTGAAGGGTGCCAACGCTTCAGCAAACGCAACCACGAGCCGGCGTCAGCACTCCGCACCATACCGATCGCTTGGCCCTTCGCGGTCTGGGGAGTTGGCATGGTGGGACCCTTCAAAATAGCTCGAGGCGGCATGACGCACTTACTGGTGGCAGTGGACAAATTTACCAAGTGGATCGAGGCAAGACCTATGAAGAATTTGGACGGGCCAACAGACGTCCAGTTCATCAAGGATATAGCGGTGCGCTATAGCATGCCAAACAACATCATCACCGACAACAGCACCAACTTCACCAAGGGCACGCTCGAGCAATACTGCTCCGTCTCTGGCATCCACCTCGACCTGGCCTTCGTGGCACATCCGTAGTCCAACGGGCAGGCCGAATGGGACAATGGACTCATCTTGTCCGGCATCAAGCCATGACTCGTCGAGCCACTTATCCGCTCACCCGGCAGCTGGCTTGACGAGTTGCCAGTAGTACTCTGGAGTTTGCGCACAACGCCGAATCGGTCGACTGGGTTCACCCTATTCTTCCTCGTTTATGGAGCTGAAGCCATCATCCCGACCGACGTCGAGTTCGACTCGCCGCGCGTCGCGATGTACACCGAAGCCGAAGCCAGAGAGGCACACGAAGACGACGTCGACCTGCTCGAAGAAGCACGCCTTCTGGCACTTAGCCGTTCGACTATCTACCAGCAAGGCCTGAGGCACTACCACAGCAAGAAGATCAAGCCCCTCGCATTCCGCGAGGGCGACCTCGTCCTCCGACTCGTCCAAGAGCAGGCAGGACAGCACAAGCTGTCCCCTCCATGGGAGGGCCCATTCATCGTGAGCAGGGCCTTGCGCGACCGCAACGCCTACTACCTCATCGACGCGCGCAAGTCAAAGAAGTGCAAGAAGGACACCGCCGGCAAAGAAACGACCCGGCCGTGGAACACGGAACTCCTCCGTCCGTTTTACAGTTAGCCGCACAAGTGTATGTATCGTCGCCTTTTGTAAACGCATGAAACTATGGGGTCCCCGAACGATACTCGGGGGCTGCCTTTTATCGACCAAATAGTGCGTCCCTATTTTTTCCGCATCACTTTACCACTGAACCCGGCCACCGGCTCGACTCGCTTGACCCGGGGGCTCGGGGGCAGGCCGGCTCGGTCGCCACCCCGCCGCCTTACTTGGTGATTCCTGATAAAGTTGGGACGCCGCGGTCCCCCACTTCGCCCTAAAACCGCATATCCAGCTTTGGCTGTCGGCGGGCAAGCACAACGGGCCAAAGCTCCCTTACGATTCATACACTAAGTCAGAGGCCGCCAGGTCGACTGACCCGGCCCGTCACTCATCAGATATGTAGCCGCACGACCGACTGCTCGCCAACCGGCCAAGCCGGATTGCCGCCAGCCGGCCCAGTGGGTGTTTTGTTCTCGCTCAACGTTTCTAAGGACCCAAGTCCTACGCGCCCCTCTTGAAGAATCGAACCCTTTGTCACGGACCGGAGCCTCGGCCGTCTGACTCACGGGGGGAGGTTTCAGACAGGAAAAGCGTATGAAATCGGTTCAAAAAAGCGGAAGGCAAAGAGCAACAAAGCACCCACGACATTAACACACAAATATTTAAAGCAAAAGCCCACGGCCCGAGTTCATTACACCCTAAACAACCCCCAGTGGGTGGGTGGACCTGCTACTTAACAGATTTTGCGTAAAGTATCTCAGGCATCTCCAGCGCTGCGTCGCGATGTCGACGGCCCTCCCCTGGCGGCCTCCGGGTCCAGCGTGACACCGGTGTCCTCCTCAGCATCCGTGTCACCATAGACGCCCGTCTCCTCCGAGGTCCCCTCCGGGTCATGGAGAAGCAAGCCGTAGTCATTGCCATCCACGACCCTGCCGTCTTCCGTCCACTCCGGATGGAACTCGTCGTGGAAGGAGAACTCGGCGATGTAGCTGGCCCGAGAGGCGATCCGGCCGGCTTGCCCTTGTAGCAACTGCTCCGAACCAGCATGCTGGCCCATCAGCGCGTCCAGCTGAAGATCCGGATGCCAATACAGCGCAAACCGCAGCGCCATCTCGGCACCAGCACGGGAGGCGGAAACACGCCACTCGCCAAGACGGTCCGGACCCGCCTCCAGCCAGCGCCAGGCGCGAGAAGCTGCACGGATGGACGGAGTCTAGCCACAGGGCCGCTGTCATCGCGGTGCCGGCCTGGGACAGCCGCTCCATCTGTGTTCCCAGGGCCCGCAGGCGGGCCTCTGCAGCAGCAATGATCTCCGGGAAGGTCCAGGCCACCCGCGGATCCGTCCCAGACCCAACAACGCCGGTCGGGTCACGTTGGTAGCGGACGGCTTCCTCCGCCAGCCGCTGCGTCTCCGGGAAGGCCCCTACCGCAAAAGAAGAAGCAAGATTAGAAGAACAACAAGGAAGAAAAGCCGGGTCCCGACCCGGCAAATTACAAGAAGCAGCACTTATTGGAGAAGGACTCTTCCAGGTGCTGCACCTCGAGCAACATACCACGCCGCTCCCGCTCGACGACGCGGTCGCGCTCCCCGAGTGCCTTCTCCAGATCGGCCGCCTTAGCAAGGGCCGCCTTCAGCTCGGTTACTTTCTCTTCGGCCGCCTTCTCGGGCGCCTCGCGGCGACGAGTCTCGCCCTGACAAGCCTCCTCGGCCGCGGCGGCCCGCTCCCGCAGGCGGCCCACCTTGGCCTGAAGCTGACCCTTGTCATCGGCCAGCTGGCCGTGCTGCTGGTTCGCCTCGACCAGGGCCCGCTGTGTCTCCATCACCTTGGCGGCCTCCGCCCTAAGAAGCTCCAGCTCGGCCTCAAGGAGGATCTTGTGACCCGCCAGCTGCTCCTGCAGCCGGTTGGCCTCATCAAGAGACCGTTGGGCCGCAGCCGCCTCCGCCCTTTCCTGCGCTGCCTTGACGCCAAGGCGGCCGGCTTCAGCAACAAGCCAGTCGTAATGATGACCGGCCTGGAGCAGCTGGGTCCGCCAAGACAGCACCTCGGCTGCAAAAAGAAAAGTTCAATAGAAGAAAAAGAAAAAGTCTTAAGATTTGTCCCAACTACTACGTAGTTGGCCCGAATCTCGGGGGCTACACCCAGTGTGTGCGCTAGCGCGCCCCCACTAGAAAAGAGCACGAACGAACCTGCGGCAACGCGAAGCTCCGCCTCCTTAGCAGCAAGCTGCTCCAGGAGCTCCTGATGCTTGCCCAGGAGACGGTTGAAGGCTGCAACCCGGAAGGCATCAAGATGCTGAAAAAAGACAGAAGTCAGAACAAGGCCCGGCGATCTAAAGATTCGACCCAACTACTACGTAGTTGGCCCGAACCTCGGGGGCTACACCCAGTGGGTGCGCTGGCGCGCCCCCACAAAGAAGAAACTGCAAGGCAGCAAAAGAAGAAAGACTTACCAGGACAGCGCGCTCCAGGTCGCGCGTCCGCTCCGTCTCGGCCTGGGCGAAGGCCTCAAGCCGCTCCGTCCGGCCTCGCAGGCGGCGGCTGACGGCATCTAGCGCCTCCTCCTCCTGGGTCTGAGGCCCGAAGACGGCCGTGCCCCCGCTCCGCGCAGGCTGCGGCATGGAAGCTCGGCGCCCACCCTGCCAGGGCACCAAGGCGTGCCCCCCGCTGGCTGCTTGCGACGCGGCCAGCACCTCCTCCGACGCCCCTCCCGGCGCCGATAGCGACCCGGACACCGGGACGCCCTGCGTCACCACCTCAGGCACCGCCACCCGCGATGCCTCCTCCATAGCCGGCGGCGCCTCCGGCGTCGCCGCCTGTGGCGCATCCTCTAGGACGCCACCGCCTCCACCACCATTAGCCCTCGTGTGCTCGACCACGTCGGCTCTCGGAGGGGTGTCGCCCCCCACCTCCACGACCTCCCGGTCGAGGAGTACCACCTGAGCCTGGCCCCCACAGCCGCGCTCCCTCACCGACGACGGCTCAAAAACCGTCGCCGCCACCACCGTGCCCTCCGGCATCTGGAGCCAGGCCGGCTCCACACCGGATCGTGCCCATGCCGCCGCTGCGTCTGTCCAAGCCTGGACCGCCGCCGCCTCCAGCTCTTCCTCGGCCCAGTTCCTATCCCGCCAGGCCAAGGCCTCGGCGTCGTTCGGGTCCAGGCCGAGGTCCGAGTCGCCCCGTCCCTCCTCCCCGGCCAGGCCGATGAGGTCGGACCGGCTCCTGCGGAACGTGCCCCCTTCGGCGGCCGCAGCCTCCGCCGCCGCCCTCGCCAGCGCGATGGGCGACCTGAAGAAGAAGGCTGAATGAGCAAAAAGAGACAAGACCGGCTCAAGAATCCAGGCGCAAGCAGGAAATAAAACTCACCCAGTCAAGACCAGGACCGGAGTCGGCCTCCTGCGCTTCTTCTTGGCCGGCCTCCCAGGCTCGGCCGGGTCCACCGTGCGCTTCGATCCCCGGGGTCGTGGCGCGACGCTGTCCTTTCCATGCGGGCGGCTCGGCGCCGCCCCATGCAAGGACCCGGCTCTGCCCGCGTCGTCGCCTCCCCCGCCCAACGCCGCTACACCAGCAACCGGCGTCAGTGTCGCCTTCACCGCGACACGAGCAACAATTCTAGACGGAATGAAGAAGGAAACATGCAAGACTTACCAGCATGGCGCCCAGCGCCGGCGTCGGACTCGACCACCTCCTCGCTGCCTTGGGCCGCGGGCTCCTCTAGTGCCACCGACGCCACCTGCGATGGAGCCCGGGCATAAGGATGCCGAATTGCGTTCAAGAGAACCTCCCGCGTCGTGTCAGGGCGAACAAGAAGATGCGCAGCAGCAAAGTAAGAAGACCAGACACTCACCTGCGGTGCCGGGATCGCTTTTCTATACGGCGCCTTACCGAATCGCCAATCCTCTCCAAAGTTGGCCTTGGAGATGTTGTTGACGCCGCGCGCGACCTGCTCCGCAGACAGCCGCGTCGACCCCATTCGGTTGGGGTCCTGCAGGCAAATCATCTCGCCGATGAGGCAGGAGCGCCTCTGAAGTGGAAGGACCCGGCGGGTGATGAGCGCGGCAAGGAGGTCCGTGCCGGTGAGCCCCTCCTGCGTCCTCATCACCATCACCCGCTCACAGAGGTTGACGATCTCCTGCGACGGGCGCCGGAGCGAGTAGCCCCAGTTCGTCTTCGCACGCGGCGGCGCGTTGACGAAGGGCGGAAGATTGATGTGGTCCGCGCCATGGTTGCGGACGTAGAAGAAGGAATTGTGCCATTTCTTGGCAGAATCCTCGAGCGGGATCTTGGGGAAATCCGCCCCGGACCACTTCGAGATGACGGCGGTGCCGCAGTCGGCGAACTCCCCGGCCGACGGGCCCTGCTGCTTCAAGGAGAAGAAGCGCGCCCAGAGGTCGATCGTCGGCTCGACCCCCAGGTACCCCTCGCACAGGGTCACGAAGCTGGAGAGCTGGACACTGGCACCGGCGGCAAGATGGTGCGGTTGAAGCCCGAAGAACTCCAAGAATGCGCGGAAGAAGGTGCTCACCGGCAGCCCGAACCTGCGTTTGAAATGCGTGAGGAAGACGACGCACTCCTGCCCCTTGGGTCGGGGCCTCTGCTCGCCGCGTGGCAGGCGGACACCGACGTCCGTCTCCCGCGGCAAGCGCCGCGAAGCTCGAAGCTGCATGATGTCCTCGGTGGTGACGTTGGAACCCATCCAGGAGCCTGACGGCAGCGCCATGGACGGAAGCGGGAAGAAGAAGATGAACGACAGAGGAAGCTCTGCTCGGGGCTGCGGGCGCGGCTGTGCGTTGGTGGCAAAGAGCAGAGCATGAGCAGGGGGACAGGAGGGCGCGAGCGAGAATGGTGCCCGCCGCCCCCTTGCCCCCTTCAATTTATAAGCCCCGGTTCAAACTTGGGGAAGTGGGATCGTCTGCACGTGCTTGTTCCACTACCCCGCAATAAGTGCGCATGTACACGCGCACTAACTGCTCAGGAAAGTGCAACCGGCCCCCAGATGCCACAATAAATCTGCACGCGTGGCCCAAGGGAGCGCAATGGCGGGCCCCCGGCCTGTCGCCCGGTCCCGTCACGCGCGTGGCCTGTCAGGCCCCTCCTACTTCCGGGCGCCACGTGGCGCCTGCGCGAAGCCCAAGGGATCGCCTCAAGATTCGATGGACTCCTCCGTTCCCGCAACGGTCAGGATGCCGTGATCCGGTTTCCAAGAAAACCGACACACAGTGGGTGTTGTCGGACCCGGTGCTCGCAGAATCCGCCTTGCTCAAGGGGGAAACTGCGAAGGCCCACTCATCAGAAGACGGCGGACCTTCACAGCTTCAGGGACTACTATCGGGGGGATGAAACCCGGGTAGGTAACGGAACCCGGATCCCTTTCAAAAACAGCAGGGCCCACATTGCCCCGCAAACCGGCACGCGCCTGGCCGGGTCGCTCGACCCGGCAGGGCTCGCAACCCGGCTAAACCCTCCGACCCGGCAAGGTACGTCGACCCGGCCACAACAACTGGCTCAAGACGACTCCACCCGGCGCAACCAAGGGTTCCACGGCAAGCCAGCCCCACCCGTGGCATCCACGGCAACCGAGCCACGGGTTAGCTCCCGTCCCATCCAGGCCGTACGATGGGACGAGACCTAAACCACCGATGACCAAGACAACAGTGTTTCCACCCATGCCTGTGGTCAGCCAGGGCGTGGCAACAGTGCCCCTCACCAACCCGCTGACCAAGGCTGGCATGGCAACAGTGCTCCCGCCCTCACCGCTGACGACAGCAAGCGGCAGCCTGACGGAGAGCATTGTACATGACTCGACTCGGCCATGCCCTGACGATTGACAAGACGGCGCACAGTCCCCCTAGGCACGCAGGGCCCGCACCTAGGGGAACCCGGTGAACCACAAGCCCACAAGCGGGACCCAACCCGGAGTCCTGAACACCGACAATACGGACCCACCGACTCGGCATATTACAATTGTAACCCTGGGTGGGTTGATCTGTAAACCCCCCTAGGAACCCACGCCTATAGGGGCATGAGGCAATCACAACACATAGGAGATCATCGCATCGCATGTAAGGAAACGAGAGACAGAAGCACAAGCAAGCATAGCACTAGCCACCCAACAGCAGTACCGGAGAGAGGGAGCAGCCCAAGCCTTGGCCAGCTTCCTTCCTCCTCCACACAGCTCCAGGAGCAACATTGTAATATCAATCATCCAACCAAACTCGGCAGGACTAGGGGTGTTATCTCTCGAGAGAGCCCCGAACCTGGGTATGTCCGGCGTCCCGCGCCCGCACATGCCAACCTCGCCTCTGGAGCCCACCAGCGCCCTCGAGCCTCCTCCTCTCTTTAGCCATCCCTTGGCATATGCCGTGCGCCCACCATGACAACTATCTCAAAGTCAAGTCCATATTTAGCGCTAAATCCACGAAAAACATCAGTATCCATAAAATATTTAACACAACCAAACTTAGGTGTTATACCTGACTCCTTACCATCGTCGGAACCCCAATCTTCAGAGTTGCGTTTAATTCTTTCCAATAAATCCCACTTGAATTCAATAGTCTTCAGCATATAAGAACCGGCACATGAAGTATCAAGCATGGTGCAATAATTGAGAAAAAGCCAAGCATAATTTTTTTGAATAATCATCTATCTTGAGAGCTCATGATTGGGGCATGAATATAACATTGACTTAAGCCTCCCCCAAGCTTGAGCGATGCTTTCTCCTTCACGAGGCCAGAAATTATATATGTAATTATGATCACGATGAACAAGATGCATATGATAGAACTTCTGGTGAAATTCCAACTTCAATCGTTTATAGTTCCAAGATCCTGTATCATCACATAGCCTATACCATGTCAATGTGTCTCCCTTCAAAGATAAAGGGAAGAGATAAGGTGTAAATCGGGATGCAATGTTCCATCTCCTGCAAAGGGATTAGCTACCAGTTTCTCTATCATACCCGAAGGAATCTCAAAATAAACATTTTCAGTAGGTTCAGTAGGTTGAGGAGAAACTCTTTGCTCTACTGGTCGGGGCGAAGATACCCCGAACAAGCCCCTCAAAGGATTAGTTTCCATAGTAACAAGTGACAGAAAATTTCAGCACACTATATAAATGTTTCCTTACCAAGTTCCACTCACCAAAGGCGCTTCACTCCCTGGCAACGACGCCAGCAAAGAGTCTTGATGACCCACAAGTATAGGGGATCTATCATAGTCCTTTCGATAAGTAAGAGTGTCGAACCCAACGAGGAGCAGAAGGAAATGACAAGCGGTTTTCAGTAAGGTATTCTCTGCAAGCACTGAAATTGTAGGTAACAAATAGTTTTGTGATAAGATAATTTGTAACGGGTAACAAGCAATGAAAGTAAATGAAGTGCAGCAAGATGGCCCAATCCTTTTTGTAGCAAAGGACAAGCCTGAACAATTTCTTATAATGAGAAAAGCGCTCCCGAGGACACATGAGAATTATCGTTAAGCTAGTTTCATCACGCTCATATGATTCGTGTTCGGTACTTTGATAATTTGATATGTGGGTGGACCGTTGCTTGGGTACTGCCCTTCCTTGGACAAGCATCCCACTTATGATTAACCCCTATTGCAAGCATCCGCAACTAAAAAAGAAGTATTAAGGTAAACCTAACCATAGCATGAAACTAGTGGATCCAAATCAGCCCCTTACGAAGCAACGCATAAACTAGGGTTTAAGCTTCTGTCACTCTAGCAACCCATCATCTACTTATTACTTCCCAATGCCTTCCTCCAGGCCCAAATAATGGTGAAGTGTCATGTAGTCTATGTTCACATAACACCACTAGAGGAGAGACAACATACATCTCATCAAAATATCGAACGAATACCAAATTCACATGACTACTGATAGCAAGACTTCACCCATGTCCTCAGGAACAAACGTAACTACTCACAAAGCATATTCATGTTCATGATCAGACGAGTATTAATATGCATTAAGGATCTGAACAAAAGATCTTCCACCAAGTGAACCAATTAGCATCAACTACAAGGAGTAATCAACGCTACTAGCAACCCACAGGTACCAATTTGTGGTTTTGATACAAGATTGGATACAAGAGATGAACTAGGGTTTTCAGAGGAGATGGTGCTGGTGAAGATGTTGATGGAGATTGACCCCCTCTCGATGAGAGGATCGTTGGTGATGACGATGGTGATGATTTCCCCCTCCCGGGGGAAGTTTCCCCGGCAGAACAGCTCCGCCGGAGCCCTAGATTGGTTCCGCCTCATGGCGGTGGAGTTTCCTCCCGTAAGCTTGCTTATGATTTTTTCCAGGGTAAAAGCCTTCATATAGCAGAAGATGGGCACCGGAGGGCCACCAGGGGCCCAGGAGACAGGGGCACGCCCAGTAGGGGGGGCACCCCCACCCTCCTGGCCAGGGTGTGGGCCCCGTCTGGTATTTTCTTCGCTCAATAATTCTTATTAATTCCAAAAGTGACTTCCGTGGAGTTTCCTGATTTTTGGAGCTGTGCAGAATAGGTTTCCAATACTTTCTCCTTTTCCAGCCAGAATCCCAGCTGCCGGCATTCTCCCTCTTCATGATAAACCTTGTAAATAAGAGAGAATAGCCATAAGTATTGAGACATAATGTGTAATAACAGCCCATAATGCAATAAATATTGATATAAAAGCATGATGCAAAATGGACGTATCACAAGACCATATATTTCTTTAGTAGGTGGTAAATTAAGACCATGTATTTCTTCAATAGGAGGTAAATTCTTAACATCTTCAGCTTTAATACCTTTTCTTTCATAGATTTCTTTGCCTCTTGTATATCTTCAGGACTAAGAAATAGAACACATGTCTTCTCCGGAGTAGGTTTAGGAATGGGCTCAGGAAGAGTCCAATTATTTTCATTGGTCAACATATTATTCAATAACAATTCAGTTTGGTCGACTATTCTTTCCCTGAAAACACAACCAGCATAACTATCCAAGTGGTCCTTGGAATCATTGGTTAGTCCATTATAAAAGATATCAAGTATTTCATTTTTCTTAAGAGGATCATCAGGCAAAGTGAGGGAGTCCTGGATTAGGGGGTCCGCGGACAGCCGGACTATATGCTTATGCCGGACTGGTGGACTATGAAGATACAAGATTGAAGACTTCGTCCCGTGTCCGGGTGGGACTCTTCTTTGCGTGGAAGGCAAGCTTGGCGATTCAGATATGTAGATCTCCTTCTCCGTAACCGACTCTGTATAACCCTAGCCCCCTCCTGTGTCTATATAAACCGGAGGGTTTAGTCTGTAGGACGACAACAATCATAATCATATGCTAGCTTCTAGGGTATAGCCTCTACGATCTTGTGGTAGATCAACTCTTGTAATACTCATATCATCAAGATCAATCAAGCAGGAAGTAGGGTATATTACCTCCATAGAGAGGGCCTGAACCTGGGTAAACATTGTGTCCCCCGCCTCCTATTACCATTAGCCTTAGACGCACAGTTCGGGACCCCCTACCCGAGATCCGCCGGTTTTGACACCGACATTGGTGCTTTCATTGAGAGTTCCACTGTGTCGTCACGGTTAGGCTTGATGACTCCTTCAATCATCTACAATGATGCGATCCAGGGTGAGGTTTTCCTCCCCGGACAGATCTTTGTATTCGGCGGCTTCGCACTGCTGGCAACTCGCTTTGCCATCTGGAGCAGATCGATAGCTACTCCCCTGGCCATCAGGTCAGGTTTGGAAGCCTGAACTGCACCGCCGACATCCGCGGAGACTTGATCTTCGACGGAGTCGAGCCAATGATAGGTGCGCCGAACAGTCACGATGAGCATGACCTAGATCTGCCATCGGACAATGTTCGGGAGATCACATCTGTGGTTGCCCCGGCTCTCAATCCGGAGCAGATCGTGCCATCCGAGGACGGGCGGATAGACCCCACCATGGAGGCCGCACACTTAGCGGCGATAGATCCGAACACAGACTACGCCTCCAATGAGGTCTGTGCCATCGGACCCTCGGACTCGTCTCCGGCCATAGGCTCCGAACCGTGTGCATCCGTGCTCATCGAACCTAACTAGGCACCGATCATGGAGTTTACCTCCGCGGATATCTTTTAGCACTCGCCCTTGGGCGATGTGCTAAATTTGTTGAAATCTCTCTCCCTGTCAGGAGACTCTTGGTCGAACTATGTCTGGCTTGAGTGGGAAGCGGACGACGAAGAAATTCGTTCCCCACCCACCACCCACTTAATAGCTACTATCGACGACTTAACCCACATGCTTGATTTCGACTCAGAAGACATCGACGGTATGGACGACGATGCTGGAGAAGAACAAGAACCACCGCCCACAGGGCGCTGGACAGCCACCTCATCATATGATATATATATGGTGGACACGCCCAAAGAAAGCAATGGCGACGAGGCAATGGAGGATAATCCCCTCGAGAAGCAATCTAAGTGCCGGTGGCGCCGCTCTAATCCCCGCCATAGCAAAAATGGCGATACCGGCACAAGAGACAATAGCACTCCGGATGGTGCCGAAGACGAAAACAATCCCGCCCAGCCAAGCTTTGAGCAAGCCGGACAGGAGGATGGGCAAGTTAGCCCTGATAAACAGGCAATGGATGGAGACTCGGAGGATGACAATTACATGCCCCTCTCCGAAGACGAGGTGAGCCTCGACGATGAAGAATTCATCCTGCCTGAGGACCCCGTCGAGCAGGAGCGCTTCAAGCGCCGGCTTATAGCCACTTCAAAAAGCCTGAAGAGAAAGCAGCAGTAGCTTCAAGCTGATCAAGATCTGCTAACTGATAGATGGACCGTGAGGTTCTGGCAGCCGAGGAATACGGACTTGAGCGCCCAACCAAAAGTTACCCAAAGCGCATGTCGTTACCTTGATTCGAGGAAGAGGCTCTAGAGCCTACACTACCAGTGCAGGATGCGGCTGACCGGCCACCTCGTGGCTGAGACAAAGCGGCGCATCAGCCCGAACACCATCCCGCACCCCGTCGCCAATCAAACAAAAACACGAAGGCCCGGGGCTACACGCAGGACCTGCGAGACGTGTTGGAAAACAAAGCAGGACAGTCAAGATCGGTCTATGGATCACAGGGGCGCACCACAATGCGTGACGATGACTACCACGCCAGATACACTAAAAACAAATCTGGCCGGGCCAAATACAGCCGACCAGACTATTTTTGAACTGCGTCATGATGTAGCCCGGCATAGAGGCGCCGCACACCCCCTATGCTTCACTAATGAAGTAATGGATCATGAATTTTCCCAAAAGGGTTTAAGCCCGTGAATATCGAGCCCTATGACGGGACTACAGACCCCGCTGTATGGATAGAAGATTTCTTTCTCCACATTCACATGGCCCGCGGGGATGATCTACACGCCATCAAGTACCTCCCACTAAAACTCAAGGGACCGGCTCGGCATTGGCTGAATAGTTTGCCGGCAAACTCCATTGGAAGTTGGGAGAACCTGGAAGACGCATTCCTGGATAACTTCCAGGGCACTTATGTGCAACCACCGGATGCTGATGATTTAAGTCACATAACCCAACAGCCCGAAGAGTCAGCCATGAAATTATGGACTCGGTTCCTAACTAAAAATAACCAAATTGTCAACTATCTGAATGCCGAAGCCCTAGCGGCCTTTAAGCATAACATCCGTGACGGGTGGCTTGCCCGGCACCTCGTCCAAGAGAAGCCGAAGTCCATGGCAACCCTCACGACACTCATGACCCGCTTTTGCGCGTGCGAGGATAGCTGGTTGGCTCATAGCAACAGCACAGTAAGCAATCCTGGCTTGTCAGATGCCAGAGATAGCAACGCCAAGCCCCGACGCAACAAACACAAGCGTCGCAATAATGGCGATAACGCCAAAGACACGGCCGTTAATGCCGGATTTAGTGGCTCTAAGTCCGGTCAGCGGAAAAAATCATTCAAACGGAACAATCTGGGACCGTCCAGTCTGGACCACATCCTCGACCGTCCATGCAAAATTCATGGTACCCCAGGAACACCAGCCAATCATATCAACAGAGAATGCTGGGTCTTCAAACAAGCTGGCAGGTCAGGTGCCGAAAACAAGGAGAAGGGGTCTCAAAGCAATGACGACGGGGAGGAGCCCCGGCCACCGAACACAGGAGGGCAAAAGAAACTCCCCCCGCAAATCAAAACGGTGAACATGATAAACGCCACCCACATTCCCAGGCTGGAACGGATGTGCACTCTCACGGATGTCGACGTAACGGAGCCAGTCGCCCCACAATATAAACTATGGCCGATCACCTTCAACCGTACGGATCATCCGGCCAATACCAATCAGGGCAATACAGCCGCACTAGTCCTTGACCCAATAATTGAAGGATTCCACCTCACACGAGTCCTTATGGACAGAGGCAATAGTCTAACATGTTGTATCATGACACAGTGCACAAGATGGGTATTGATCTTTCAATGATCAAGCCCACTAATACTACCTTTAAAGGTGTTATACCAGGTGTGGAGGCCCGTTGTACAGGCTCCATCACTCTGGAGGTAGTCTTTCGATCACCGGACAATTACCGTACCGAAGAGTTAATCTTTGACATCGTACATTTTTGCAGCAACTATCATGCACTACTCGGAGGAACCGCATTTGCTCGATTCAACGCGGTGCCACATTATGCCTACCTTAAGCTCAAGATGCCCCGTCCGCGCGGCGTCATAACAGTTAATGGCAAGGCTGAACGCTCCCTTCGTGCCAACGAGTATACCGTCGCCTTAACAGTAGAAGCAACGAGTGGCATCTTTCAATCGAACCTCGAGTCGATGGCCAAGCTTCCGGACACCATCAAGGGAGTCCGAACTACTTCGCGGCAGGATAGCCCGGGTCATCGGGAGCTCAATTAAAACACTCCGCCAATAAACGAAGGCAAAGCTAGCAGAGGCCACACACTGCGGCTTAACTGCCCCATGGTACATAAACATTTTTCGCATTTTCTTTGCAGGTCCACTTTTGCATAGGCTAGGACTGGCGACATGGAAACAGCTTGAACGCATAAGGGAATCCTTTGATATTCCCCTCGATCACCATCCGATGACACTTCGGATCCGCACACAGCCTCGTCCTGCCTGATCTTAGCAGGTTCCGAAGTCATATTTCTTTTTATCACATTACCTGTACTCGTACGCATCGACGGGTTATTCAATTACAACATGTGCCTTTATATGACACTTATCTGCTGTTGTTTCTTATTGACACTCTTTGTCAAATGGCATCCGTACTCCGCGATATGCCTTAATATGCTAGGGGCTTCATTGTACCCATAATACGGCAATAAAGTCCGAACACCTTCACGGTCGTTCAGCACCCTGAACTTATAGCATTATATGCATCAGCTCCGAATCATGTCTTGGGTCAATAGTTGGGTTTGCCCGGCTGCCATGTTTTGCTGCCTTACGTTCCGCTATATCAGCTAAGGCGGCACAGGGAGAACCACTGCGATTGTGTCCCGGTTCTTCCGGACGAGCGCCTCGGTAGAGAAAGCCGAAAACTGACTGTCATAATACGGCGAGAGCTGGTCAGCTGTTCAAGAGGTTGTAAAATCTTTAAGGATTTCTTCCGCATTATGCGATAACTAATGTAGCATGCGATGGATCGGCTTTTCTTCCGATCAGGTGCTTATAGATCCCCTTGTGCGGTCTTCGGAACACTAGGGGCTGCGCCTACCTTCCTTTTGTCAAACTCCTATGGCTAAGTGAGAGTGATAAAGCCTTATAGTCTGATTGCCTGATTCGTTGCGCTGAACACCTCCTTCAAGGACCCAAAACTGGGATAAAGAGTGCTCAGGTTTATCCCGAACACCCCCGTACTTCCTACATGGGGGCAGAAGCCGACGACTGGCCAACTCTCAGGATTAATATATAAAACGGCTGCGTAGGAGGAATTTTTTTCAAATAACAGGCAGTAAATAATAGAAATGACCTTGTTCAACATTACAAAGGACAACGTGACTGTATTCATAGAAATATAATGTCCTTGGTGCATTGCTCCGCCGCAAGGCAGGATCCTTTCAGGACACTATCATAATACAACTCGGGCTTGTGGTGCTCCTTCCCCTCCGGTGGTCCCTCGGTCATCAGCTTTTCAGCATCCATCTTCGCCCAATGCACCTTTGCGTGGGCGAAGGCCATTCGCGCACCCTCCATACAGACCGGCCGCTTGATGACTTCAAGTCAAGGGCAGGCACTCACAAGCCACTTCACGAGCCTGAAGTAGCTGCTTGGAATCGGCTCGGCGGGCCATAGCCGGATAATTAAATCCTTCATGGCTAGTTTGGCCGCCTTATGCAGTTCGATCAGCTTTTTCAGCTGATCGGCAAATGGCACTGGATAATTTGGCGCCAGATACTGCGACTAGAAGAGCTTCTCCCCAGTGCTCCTTTCTTCGGCTTGGTAGAATTGGGCGGCATCAGATATGCTATGTGGCAGCTCTGCAAATACCCCTGGAGAAATCCAAATTCAAATTAGTAAACGTGATTTTCTCCCTTCAAATACCTGCTTTACATAAAAAAAGCCTTACCCACCGCCTCCTGGATTTCCTTCAAGGTGCCTTGGGCTTCCCCCTGGGCATCACATGCGGCTTGGCGAGCTTGGGAGAGTTCAGAGTCTTTCCCCGTTAAACTCTGCTCCAAGGTCTCGCATTTCTTCACGGCCTCTTGAAGCTCTTGCTCAGCTTCAATAACCCTGGCCTTGTGCTTTTCGCGAAGAGCCTGCTCTGTGGCTGCCTTCTTCTCAGCTTCGGCCACAGCCTTCTTAAGAGCCTCAATTTCAGCCATCTCCCCTAGAGCACATCATAAAAATATTTTCATCATACTAACTTATTCATTCGCGCTGAGTGCGAACAAGGTTTTTGCATACCTTGGTTATCCTCCAACTGCTTCTTCACTCGGCCGGGTTCTTCTTCGGCCCGCTCCAGACTCTGCTTCAGTCCGGAGACTTCCACAGTATGAGAGGCAGTAGTCGCTGTAGACGCCTACTTATAAGAAAATAGGGAGAGATGCCATAAAGCGAGTCTCCTGCGAACATATATTTGATCCTCTGTCTGGTTCCTTATTTCACCGAATAGTGTATCAGGGGCTACTACCTATACTATGACACTCTTAGAAACCTCATAAAACATACCTGGACGCCCGTTATAAGGCTGATGCAGGCTTCATTCAGTCCACTCTCAGCGGACTAAATCTTCTCAATCACTGCACCCATAAGGGCACGGTGTTCTTCAATGATGGATGCGCTCTTCAAAGCCGCTGATAAAGTGTCCAACACCTCTGGTTGGACAGAGGTTGCCAGTGGAACAGGCGCACCCCCTCCAGCCAAGGGAGGCTACCTGCCTGATTCCGGAGCCGTATCGGCCCCCAGAATTGTGTTCGGCTGGGATCCGAATTTGAGATAGCCCCCGCCGTCGACATCCATGGGAGCTTTTTCTCCCATGTGTCTGGCCCCTGAAGTTTGACCTCCTGGCACCGCCTTGACGACCTTTCCCCCCTCCTTCACCTGGGTCCCTTTGGGACGAAACCTCGGTGTCGTTCACATGTTTCTGGGAAGGGGCCTTCGGGGGTGTCCCGCTGTCCATAGCATTCGAGCCCAGTAAATCCTCCGATGAGGATTGTTCGGTGCAGGACCTTACTAGACTGCAAAAAAGTATGGCTCAGATTAAAACATTATGCCATGGTGAGTCTGGATGCGCAAACGTGTTCGGATTTTATATACTCACGAGTTCACTAGGGGCTGGGCCCTGGGATCCCACCCCGGGCTGCTATCGGTAGCGGCGGTGGACTCCTCCAGAAGGGGAGTTTTTCCCTTCTTAGGCCACTCGGCCTCCAAGGATGTGGAGGCCGTCCTTTTCTTTCTTCCCCTCGTTGGGGATTGGCTTTCCTCGTCTTCCTCGTCCTCTCCGGAGGAGGAACGGGCATCGGAGTCTTTGTATATTGTGTCCGAAGTGCCGCGGCGACGAAGGCCGCCCCTGGTCTCTTTGGCCTTCTTATCGGCCTTCTTCTTCGGCGCCTTGTAAGGTGCCAGGACCAACATCTTTGTTAGAAGTGGGCTGGCCGATTCTTCTGGCAGTGGGGCCGGACAGTAGATCCGCCCCGCCTTCTTCATCCAGCCCTAGGAGAGTTGGGGAAAACATATTAAGCATTTCCCTTGGGTTATGCAAATAAAACGTATGACTTTCCAAGGTACAATTACTTACCGAACTTGCAGGACGGGACAGCTGGTACCCGCGGTCCTCGGCTGAATCCGGCCACGATTTGTCGGACTTAAAAAGCACCTTCCAGATGTCTTTGTGCAAGGAGCCAAATAACTCTAACAGGGTCTAGCGCTTGGCCGGGTCGAATTCCCATAAACTGCAAGCCCTGTGTTGACAAGGAAGAATCCGGCGAACTAACATCACCTGGACTACATTGACAAGTTTGATATTCTTGTCTTCCATATCCTTAATGCGCGTCTGGAGCACTGACAACTCGTCGGGTGAAGACCAGTTCAAGCCCTTCTTCGGCCAGGACGTAAGCCGCAGGGGGGCTCCGGATCGGAATTCCAGAGCTGCGCCCATTTCGCGTCGCGCGGCTCAGTGACGTAAAACCACTGCTGTTGCCACCCTTTGACGGAATCATTGAAAGTACCTGATGGCCATGTGATGTTGGGCATCTTGCTCACCATGGCACCTCCGCACTCAGCGTGCTTGCTGCTCACTACCTTGGGCTTCACATTGAAAATCTTCGGCCATAAGCCAAAGTGTGGCGAGATGCGGAGAAAGGCCTCGCACACGACGATGAATGCCGAGATGTTGAGGAAGGAATTTGGGGATAAATCATGAAAATCGATCCCGTAATAATGCATGACGCCGTGAACAAATGGGTGGAGGGGAAATCCTAGCCCGCGAACAAAATGGGGGAGGAATACAACCCTCTCGTGCGGTTCCGGAGTAGGGACGATCTGTCCCGCCATCGGGAGATGATGGCTGATTTTCTTGGCCAGATACCCGGCCTCCCGAAGCATTTTGATATCCTTCTCCCGGACGGTAGAGGCCATTCACTTTCCTCCTGCTACGGATCCGGACATTTTCGGAGGGCCTTTGTGGGCGGAGAAGATGAACGCTTGGGCGATGGAGCTCGAGCGGGAGAGAATGTATAGGCAGAGGAAGAAGAAGGCGTGGGTGAAAAAGGGGAGTCCTTATCTCCTTATAAAGGCAGCAGGGATCCTGCGCCTCCCCACTTGCCCGGTAAACTCGCTTATTCCCCAAGCGCCACGTTGATGGCGCGGTTGGGTTTCCCACACCCGTATTGATGAGAATCCCGAGATAAGGGGACACGATCTCTGCTTCGACAGGACGTGCCAATAAAACCGCCTCGCAATATGTGCAGTAGCGGGTCGGAAAAAACGGTTCAGATAATGACCGGGCCGCGGCGTGATGTCACGCTATGAAAAGTTGTCAGCAAATTAGATTTGTGGAATATTGTGCTCTCTATGGTGGTATGTGGAATTTGTTTTGCAGAGCCGGGCACGATCCTTGTGTTCAAAATCTTCTATGGAGTATTCGGAGAAGGAACCCGCCTCGCAATGCCGAAGACAATCTGCGCGCCGGACTCATTGTCATTGAAGCCTGGTTCAGGGGCTACTGAGGGAGTCCTGGATTAGGGGATCCTCGGACAGCCGGACTATATGCTTATGCCGGACTGTTGACTATGAAGATACAAGATTGAAGACTTCGTCCCGTGTCCGGGTGGGACTCTCCTTTCCGTGGAAGGCAAGCTTGGCGATTCGGATATGTAGATCTCCTTCTCTAGAACCGACTCTATATAACCCTAGCCCCCTCCAGTGTCTATATAAACCGTAGGGTTTAGTCTGTAGGACGACAACAATCATAATCATAGGCTAGCTTCTAGGGTTTAGCCTCTACGATCTCGTGGTAGATCAACTCTTGTAATACTCATATCATCAAGATCAATCAAGCAGGAAGTAGGGTATTACCTCCATAGATAGGGCCCAAACCTGGGTAAACATCGTGTCCCCCGCCTCCTGTTACCATTAGCCTTAGACGCACAGTTCGGGACTCCCTACCCGAGATCCACCGGTTTTGACACCGACACAAAGCATTAAGTAATCGGAGGAGCCTCCCCCAAGCTTGTGGGAGACTCTCTTCTTCAATTTGCACAAAATTATATATTTCCCTCAAGGCAGCTTGTTTCTTACGGGCAGGGAAATACTTAGCAGAGAAGTAATATATCATATCCTGGGGATTACGCTCACAACTAGGATCAAGAGAATTAAACCAAGTTTTAGCATCACCCTTTAATGAAAACAGAAATATCTTAAGGATATAATAGTAGCGGGATTTCTCATCATTAGTGAATAGGGTGGCTATATCATTCAATTTAGTAAGATGTGCCACAACAGTTTCAGATTCATAGCCATAAAAAGGATCAGATTTAACCAAAGTAATTCTCTCAGGATCAACAGAGAATTCATAATCCTTATCAGTAACAAAGATAGGTGAAGTAGCAAAAGCAGGGTCATATTTCATTCTAGCATTTAGAGATTTCTGTTTAAGTTTAGCTAGTAACTTCTTAAGATCAGATCTATCATTGCAAGCAAAAAGATCTCTAGCAGTTTCTTCATCCATAACATAATCCTCTAGAACAACAGGAAATTCATACTTAGGGGGAGAACCTTCATCATCACTATCTTCAATAATTTCATCGTCAATAATTTCATTCTCTCTAACCCTAGCAAGTTGTTCATCAAGATATTCACCTAATGGCATAGTAGTATCCAGCACAGAAGTAGTTTCATCGTAAGTATCATGCATAGCAGAAGTGGCATCATCAATAACATGCGACATATCAGAATTCATAGCAGTAGCAAGTTTAGGTGTCGCAAGCTTACTCAAAACAGAAGGAGAATCAAGTGCAGAGCTAGATGGCAGTTCCTTACCTCCCCTCGTAGTTGAGGGAAAAATCTTAGTTCTTTCGTCTTTCAAGTTCCTCATAGTGATCAGCAGATATAAATCCCAAGTGACTCAAAGAATAGAGCTATGCTCCCCGGCAACGGCGCCAAAAAATAGTCTCACAAGTATAGGTAATCGCAACAGTTTTCGAGGGTAGAGTATTCAACCCAAATTTATTGATTTGACACAAGGGGAGCCAAAGAATATTCTCAAGTATTAGCAGTTGAGTTGTCAATTCAACCACACCTGGATAACTTAGTATCTGCAGCAAAGTATTTAGTAGCAAAGTAGTATGATAGTAATGGTAACAGTGATAAAAGTAACGGTAGCAGTTTTGTAGTAATTGTAACAACAACAACGGTAAAGTAAATAAGCAAAGCACAATATGTGAAAAGCTCGTAGGCATTGGATCGGTGATGGATAGTTATGTCGGATGTGATTCCTCATCTAATAGTTATAACCTAGGTAACACAGAACTAGCTCCAGTTCATCAATGTAATGTAGGCATGTATTCCGAATATAGTCATACGTGCTTATGGAAAAGAACTTGCATGACATCTTTTGTCCTACCCTCCCGTGGCTGCGGGGTCCAAATGGAAACTAAGGGATATTAAGGCCTCCTTTTAATAGAGTACCAGACCAAAGCATTAGCACTTAGTGAATACATGAACTCCTCAAACTACGGTCTTCACCGAGAAGTATCCCGATTATTGTCACTTCGGGGTTGACGGATCATAACACATAATAGGTGACTATAGACTTGCAAGATAGGATCAAGAACTCACATATATTCATGAAAACATAATAGGTTCAGATCTGAAATCATGGCACTCGGGCCCTAGTGACAGCATTAAGCATAGCAAAGTCATAGCAACATCAATCTCCGAACATAGTGGATACTAGGGATCAAACCCTAACAAAACTAACTTGATTACATGGTAAATCTCATCAAACCCATCATTGTCCAGCAAGCCTACGATGGAATTACTCACGCACGGCGGTGAGCATCACGAAATTGGTGATGGAGGATGGTTGATGATGACGACGGCGATGAATCCCCCTCTCCGGAGCCCCGAACGGACTCCAGATCAGCCCTCCCGAGAGAGATTAGGGCTTGGCGGCAGCTCCGTATCATAAAACGCGATGAAACTTTCTCTCTGATTTTTTTTCTCCGTGAAAGAAAATATATAGAGTTGGAGTTGAGGTCGGTGGACATCCAGGGGGCCCACGAGGCAGGGGGCGCGCCCAGGGGGAGGGGGTGCACCCCCACCCTCGTGGACAGGGTGTGGGCCCCCTAGCCTTGATTCTTTCGCCAATATTTTTTGTATTTTCCAAAAGTAATCTCAGTGGATTTTCAAGTCATTCCGAGAACTTTTGTTTCTGCACAAAAATAACACAATGGCAGTTCTGCTGAAAAGAGCGTCTGTCCGGGTTAGTTTCATTCAAATCATGCAAGTTAGAGTCCAAAACAAGGGCAAAATTGTTTGGAAAAGTATATACGACAGAGACATATCAACTCCCCCAAGCCTAAACCGTTGCTTGTCCTCAAGCAATTCAGTTGACAAACTGAAAGTGATAAAGAAAAACTTTTACAAACTCTGTTTCCTCTTGTTGTTGTAAATATGTAAAGCCAACATTCAAGTTTTCAGCAAAGATTATGAATTAACCATATTCACAATAACACTTAGGTCTCATGTTTACTCATATCAATGACATAATCAAATAGCGAGCAATAATAATAAATCTCGGATGACAACACTTTCTCAAAACAATCATAATATGAAATAACAAGATGGTATCTCGATAGGCCTTTCTGAGACCGCAAAACATAAATGCAGAGCACCTTTGAAGATCAAGGACTGACTAAACAATGTAATTTATGGTAAAAGAGATCCAGTCAAGTCATACCCTATATAAACTAATAGTAATGAATGCAAATGACAGTGTGCTCTCTAGCGGGTGCTTTTTAATAAGAGGGTGATGACTCAACATAAAACTAAATAGATAGGCCCTTCGCAGAGGGAAGCAGGGATTTGTAGAGGTGCCAGAGCTCGATTTTAAAATAGAGATGAATGATATTTTGAGTGGTATACTTTCACTTTCAACACAACAACTATGAGATCTCGATATCTTCCATTCTACACACATTATAGGCGGTTCCCAAACAGAATGGTAAAGTTTATACTCCCCCACCACCAACAAGCATCAATCCATGGCTTGCTCGAAACTACGAGTGCCTCCAACTAGCAACAGCCCTGGGGGAGTTTTGTTTAATTATTTTGCTTTGCTTTGATCTTTTTGATCATGGGACTGGGCATCCCGGTTACCAGCCATTTTCTCGTTAATGAGGAGCGGAGTCCACTCCTCTTGAGAATAACCCACCTAGCATGGAAGATATAGACAACCCTAGTTGAAACTTGAGCTGCTCGAGCATACAAAACAGAATTTCATTTGAAGGCTTGGAGTTTGGCACATACAAATTTACTTGGAACGGCAGGTAAATACCGCATATAGGAAGGTATGGTGGACTCATATGGAATAACTTTGGGGTTTATGGAGTTTGGATGCACAAGCAGTATTCCCGCTTAGTACAGGTGAAGGCTAGCAAGAGACTGGGAAGCGACCAACTGAGAGAGCGACAACAGTCATGAACATGCATTAAAATTAATCAACACCGAGTGCAAGCATGAGTAGGATATAATCCACCATGAACATAAATATCATGAAGGCTATGTTGATTTTGTTTCAACATGCGTGAACATGTGCCAAGTCAAGTCACTCGAATCATTCAAAGGAGGATACCACACTATCATACAACATCACAACCATTTTAATAGCATGTTGGCACGCAAGTAAACCATTATAAGCTCCTAGCTAATTAAGCATGGCATAAGCAACTATAATATCTAATTGTCATTGCAAACATGTTTATTCATAATAGGCTGAATCGGGAACAATGAACTCATCATATTTACAAAAACAAGAGAGGTCGAGTTCATACCAGCTTCTTTCATCTCAATCAGTCCATCATATATCGTAATTATTGCCTTTCACTTGCACGACCGAATGATGTGTATAATAATAATAGTGCACGTGCATTGGACTAAGCTGGAATCTGCAAGCATTCAATTCAAGGGAGAAGACAAGGTAATATGGGCTCTTGATTAAATCAATAATCATGCATAAGAGAGCCACTAAACATTTTCATTAAGGTATTGTGCTCTCGACCCCCAAAGGAAAGGAAAGAAATAAAACTATTTACACGGGAAAGCTCCCAACAAGCAAAAGAAGAACGAGAAATCTTTTTGGGTTTTCATTTTAATTACTACTACAAGCATGGAAATTAAACTAACTAATTTTTTGGTTTTTCTTAAGGTTTATCAAACACACAATAAGAAATCTAGAAAAAGAAATTAAACTTGCATGGATAGTACAATGAAAAAGTATGAACACCGACAACTAGAATAAGTGTGTGAATATGAATGTAATGTCGGTGAGAAATACGTACTTGATTACATGGTTACATAGTGGATAATAGGGATCAAATACTAACAAAACTAACTTGATTACATGGTAAATCCCATCCAACCCATCACCGTCCAGCAAGGCTACGATGGAATTACTCACGCACGGCGGTGAGCATCATGAAATTGGTGATGGAGGATGGTTGGTGATGACGACAGCGACGAATCCCCCTCTCCGGAGCCCCGAACGGACTCCAGATCAGCCCTCCCGAGAGAGATTAGGGCTTGGCGGCGGCTCCGTACCATAAAACGCGATGAAACTTTCTGTTTGATGTTTTTCTCCACGAAAGCAAATATATAGAGTTGGAGTTGAGGTCGGTGGACATCCAGGGGGCCAACGAGGCAGGGGGCGCACCCAGGGGGAGGGGGCGCGCCCCCCACACTCGTGGACAGGGTGTGGGCCCCCTGGCCTTGAATCTTTCGCTAGTATTTTTTATACTTTCCAAAAGTAATCTCCGTGGATTTTCAAGTCATTCCGAGAACTTTTGTTTCTGCACAAAAATAACACCATCAGTTCTGCTAAAAACAGCGCCAGTCCGGGTTAGTTTCATTCAAATCATGCAAGTTAGAGTCCAAAACAAGGGCAAAAGTGTTTGGAAAAGTAAATACGACGGAGCCGTATCAACACGTAAACGCACCCCGGGGTTCGTCAATCGTGGAAATCACTTCGAGATCCCAAAACTGAGTAATAGTACAGGAAATGAGCCAGAATCGACCCAAATTCAAGTCTTGTCGACCAACACGTAAGCACACCTTGGGGTTCGACAACCATGGAAATCGCTTCGGGACCACAAAACGTTGAGTAATAGTCCATGAAACAGGTCAGAATCGACAAAACCCGCGAGTGTTGATGACTAAACGCAACCAGGGGTTCGTTAATCGTGGAAATCACTCTGGGACCCCAAAACAGTGAGTAACGGGCCAGAATCGGCCCAAACTGCGATTGTTGATGACCGACAAGTAAGCGCACCTTGGGGTTTGACAACCATGGAAATCGCTTCGGGAGCCCCAAATGGTGTGTAATAGTTCACGAAACGGGCCAGAATTGACAAAAACCGCGAGTGTTGATGACCAACACGTATATGCACCCCGGGGTTTGTTAATCGTGGAAATCACTCCGGGACCCCAAAACAGTGAGTAATAGTCCAAGAAACATTCCAGAATCGGCCAGAACTGTGAGTGTTGATGAGCGACATGTAAGCGCACCTTGGGGTACAACAACTATCTAAATCGCTTCACGACCCCAAAACGGTGAGTAATAGTCCAAGAAATGGGCCAGAAATGGCCCAAACTGCGAGTCTTGATGACCAACATGTAAGCACACCTTGGGGTTCGACAACCTCGGAAATTGTTTTGGGCCCAAAAAACGGTGAGTAATAGTCCACAAGACGGGCTGGAATCGACAAAAGCCGCGAGTGTTGATGACCGACACGTAAACGCACCCCGGGGTTCGTTAATCATGGAAATCACTCTAGGACCCCAAAACAGTGAGTATTAGTCCAAGAAACGGGCCAGAATCGGCCCAAACTGCGATTCTTGATGACCGACATGTAAGCGAACGTTGGGGTTTGACAACCATGGAAATCGCTTCGGGGCCCCAAAACGGTGAGTAATACTCCACGAAATGGGCCAGAATTGACAAAAACCGCGAGTGTTGATGACCAACACGTAAACGCACGCTGGGTGTGTCAATCGTAGAAATCACTCCAGGACCCCAAAACAGTGAGTAATAGTCCAAGAAACATTCTAGAATCGGCCAAAACTGAGAATGTTGATGACCGACACGTAAGCGCACCTTGGGGTTCAACAACTGTGTAAATCGCTTCGCGACCCCAAAATGGTGAGTAATAGTCCAAGAAACGGGCCAAAATTGGGCCAAACTGCGAGTCTTGACGACCAACACATAAGCACACCTTGGAGTTCGACAACCTTGGAAATCATTTTGGGTCCACAAAACGGTGAGTAATGGTCCATGAAACGGGTCAGAATCGACAAAAACCGCGAGAGTTGATGACCGACACGTAAACGCACCCAGGGGTTCCTTAATTGTGGAAATCATTCCGGGACCCAAAGCAGTGAGTAATAGTACACGAAACGGGCGAGAATTGGCCGAATCTATGAGCATTGATGACCGACACGTAAACGCACCCCGGGGTTCGTTAATCGTGGAAATCACTCCGGGACCCCCAAACAGTGAGTAATAGCCCACGAAACGGACCGACATCGGCCAAAATTGTGAGAGTTGATGACCGATACGTAAACGCAGCCCGGGGTTCGTTAATCGTGGAAATCACTCTAGAACACCAAAACTTTGAGTAATAGTCTAAGAAACGTGCCAGAATCGGCCAAAACTGTGAGTGTGGATGACTCACACGTAAGCGCGCCTTGGTGTTCAGCAAGTATGGAAATCGCTTTGGGACCCCAAAATGGTGAGTTATAGTCCAAGAAACAGCCAGAATCGGCCCAAACTGCGAGTCTTGACGACCAACACGTAAGCACACCTTGGGGTTCGACAACCTTGGAAATCATTTTCGGACCACAAAACGGTGAGTAATAGTCCATGAAACGGGCTAGAACCGACAAAACTGCGAGTGTTGATGACCGACACGTAAATGCACCTGGGTTTGTAAATCGTGGAAATCAATTCGGGACCACAAAAACAGTGAGTAATAGTCCAAGAAATGGGCCAGAATCGGCCCAAACTACGATTGTTGATGACCAACATGTAATCGCACCTTGGGGTTCAACAATCATGGAAATCGCTTTGGGACCGCAAAACGGTGAGTAATAGTCCACGAAACGAGCCAGAATCGACAAAAACCACGAGTGTTGATGACCAACACGTAAACGCACCCCGGGGATCGTCAATTGTGGAAACCACTCCGGGACCCCAAAACATTGAGTAATAGTCCAGGAAACGTGCCAGAATCGGTCAAAACTGTGATTGTTGATGGCTGACACGTAAGCGCACATTGGGTTCAACAACTATGGAAATTAGCTTAGGGACCCCAAAATGGTGAGTAATAGTCCACGAAACGGGTCAGAATTGGCAAAAACTGTGAGTGTTGACGACAGACACGCAAACGCACCCCATGGATCGTCAATCGTCGAAATCACTCTCGGACCCCAAAACATTGTGTAATAGTGCACGAAACGGACCAGAATCGGCCAAAATTGTGAGTGTTGATGACCGACACGTAAACGCACCCCGGGGTTCATCAATCGTGGAAATCACTTCGGGACCCCAAAACTGAGTAATAGTTAAAGAAACGAGCCAGAATCGGCCCAAATTCGAGTCATGACGCCCAGCATGTAAGCACACGTTGGGGTTCGAACAACCATGGAAATCGCGCTGGGACCACAAAATGGTGAGTAATAGTCCACGAAACGGGTCAGAATCGACAATAACCGCGAGTATTGATGACCGACATGTAAACGCACCCCGGGGTTCGTTAATTACGGAAATCCCTCCGGGACCCCAAAACAGAGTAGTAGTCCACGAAACGGGCCAGAATCGGCCAAAACTGTGAGTGTTGATGTGCGACACGTAAGCACAACCCGGGATTCGTTAATCGTGGAAATCACTATGGGGCATCAAAACTTTGAGTAATAGTCCACGAAACGGGCCAGAAACGGCCAAAACTGTGAGTGTTGATGACTGACACGTAAGAGCACCTTGGGGTTCAGCAACTATGGATATCGCCTTGGGGCCCCAAAACGGTGAGTAATAGTCCAAGAAACAGGCCAGAATCGGCCCAAACTATGAGTCTTGACGACCAACACGTAAGCACACCTTGGCGTTTGACAACCTTGGAAATCGTTTTGGGAACACAAAACAGTGAGTAATAGTCCATGAAGCGGGCTAGAATCGACAAAAACCTCGAGTGTTGATGACCGACACGTAGACGCACCCCGGGGTTCGTTAATCATGGAAATCACTCCGGGGCCCCAAAACAATGAGTAATAGTCCAAGAAACGGGCCAGAATCGGCCCAAACTACGATTGTTGATGACCAACACGTAAGCGCACCTTGGGGTTTAACAACTAGGGAAATCGCTTCGGGGGCGCAAAACGGTGAGTAATAGTCCATGAAACGGGCTAGAATCGATAAAAACCGCAAGTGTTGATGACCAACACGTAAACGCACCTTGGGGATCGTCAATCGTGGAAATCACTCCGGGACCCCAAAACATTGAGCAGTGGTCCAAGAAACGTGCCAGAATCGGTCTTGTGATTGTTGATGGCCGACACATAAGCGCACCTTGGGGTTCAAAAACTATGGAAATCACTTAGGGACCCCAAAACGGTCAGTATTAGTCCACGAAACGGGTCAGAATTGGCCAAAACTGTGAGTGTTGACGACGGACACGTAACCGCACCCCGGGGATCATCAATCGTCGGAATCGCTCTGGGACCCCAAAACGTTGTGTAATAGTGCACGAAACGGAACAGAGTCGGCCAAAATTGTGAGTGTTGATAACCGACACGTAAACGCACCCCGGGGTTCGTCAATCGTGGAAATCACTTCGGGAGACCAAAACTGAGTCTAAGAAACGAGCCAGAATCGGCCCAAATTCGAGTCTTGATGACCAAGACATAAGCACACCTTGGGGTTCGACAACCATGGAAATCACTTTGTGACCACAAAACGGTGAGTAATAGTCAACGAAACGGGTCAAAATCGACAAAACCCGCGAGTGTTGATGACCGACACGTGAACGCACCTAGGGGTTCGTTACTCATGGAAATCACACTCGGACCCCAAAACAGTGAGTAATAGTCCAAGAAACGAGAATCGGCCCAAACTGCGATTGTTGATGACCCACACGTAAGCGCACCTTGGGGTTTGACAACCATGGAGAATCTCTTCGGGACCCCAAAACGGTGAGTAATAGTCCATGAAACGGGCTAGAATCGACAAAAACCGCGAGTGTTTATGACCAACACGTAGATGCACCCCGGGGTTCGTCAATCATGGAAATCACTCCGGGACCCCAAAATAGTGAGTAATAGTCCAAGAAACGGGCTAGAATCTGGCAAAACTGTGAGTGTTGATGACTGACATGTAAGCGCACCTTGGGGTTCAACAACTTTGGAAATCGCTTTGGGGCCCAAAACAGTTAGTACTAGTCCAAGAAACGGACCACAATCTGCCCAAACTGCGAGTCTTGACGACCAACACGTAAGCACACCTTGGGGTTCGACAACCTTGGAAATTGTTTTGGGACCACAAAACGATGAGTAATAGTCCACGAGACGGGCTAGAATCGACAAAAACTATGAGTGTTGATGACCGACATGTTAACGCACCCTGGGGTTCGTTAATCATGGAAATCACTCCGGGACCCCAAAACAGTGAGTAAGTCCAAGAAACGGCCCAGAATCGGCCCAAACTACGATTGATGACCGACGCGTAAGCAAACCTTGGGGTTGAACCATGGAAATCGCTTCGGGGCCGCAAAACGGTGAGTAATAGTCCATGAAACGGGACAGAATCGACAAAAACCATGAGTGTTGATGACCAACACGTAAACGAACCCCGGGGATCGTCAATCGTGGAAATCACTCCGGGACCCCAAAACATTGAGTAATAGTCCAAGAAACGTGCCAGAATCGGCCAAAACTGTGATTGTTGATGGCCGACACGTAAGCGCACCTTGGAGTTCAACAACTATGGAAATCGGTTAGGAAGTGCACCTTGGAGTTCAACAACTATGGAAATCGGTTAGGGACCCGAAAATGGTGAGTAATAGTCCACAAGACGGGTCAGAATTGGCCAAAACTATGAGTGTTGACGACGGACACGTAAACGCATCCCGGGGATCGTCAATCGTCGAAATCACTCTGGGACCCCAAAAGGTTGTGTAATAGTGCACGAAACTGACAAGAATCGGCCAAAATTGTGAGTGTTGATGACCGACACGTAAATGCACCCTGGGGTTCGTCAATCATGGAAATCACTTCGGGGCCCCAAAACTGAGTAATAGTGCAAGAAACGAGCCAGAATCGGCCCAAATTCGAGTCTTGACGACCAACACATAAGCGCACCTTGGGGTTCGACAACCATGGAAATCGCTTTGGGACCACAAAACGGTGAGTAATAGTCCAAGAAATGGGTCAGAATAGACAAAACCCGCGAGTGTTGATGAGCGACATGTAAATGCACCCACGTGTTCGTTAATCGTGGAAATCACTCTGGGACCCCAAAACAGTGAGTAATACTCCAAGAAACAGGCCAGAATCAGCCCTAACTGCGATTGTTGATGACCCACACGTAAGCGCACCTTGGGGTTTTACAACCATGGAAATCGCTGCGGGGCCCCAAAATGGTGAGTAATAGTCCAAGAAACGGGCTATAATCGGGCAAATCTATGAGTGTTGATGACTGACACGTAAGCACACCTTGGGGTTCAACAACTTTGGAAATCGCTTTGGGGCTTCAAAACAATGAATACTAGTCCAAGAAACGGACCAGAATCGGCGCAAACTGCGATTCTTGATGACCAGCACGTAAGCAGGCCTCGGGGTTCGACAACCTTGGAAATCATTTTGGGACCACAAAACGGTGAGTAATAGTCCACGAGACGGGCTAGAATCGACAAAAACCGCGAGTTTTGATGATCGACACGTAAACGCACCCCGGGGTTCATTAATTGTGGAAATCACTCCGGGACCACAAAACAGTGAGTAATAGTCCAAGAAACGGGCTAGAATGGGCAAATCTATGAGTGTTGATGACCGACACGTAAGCGCACCTTGGGGTTCAACAACTTTGGAAATCGCTTTGGGGCCCGAAAACAGTGAGTACTAGTCCAAGAAACAGGCCAGAATCGGCCCAAACTGTGATTCTTGACGACCAACACGTAAGCAGGCCTTGGGGCTCGACAACCTTGGAAATCGTTTTGGGACCACAAAACGGTGAGTAATAGTCCACGAGACGGGCTAGAATCAACAAAAACCACGATTGTTGATGATCGACACGTAAACGCACCCCGGGGTTCATTAATTGTGGAAATCACTCCGAGACCCCAAAACAGTGAGTAATAGTCCAAGAAACAGGCCAGAATCGGCCCAAACTGCGATTTTTTGATGACCAACAAGTAAGCGCATCTTGGGGTTTTACAACCATGGAAATCCCTTCAGGACCCCAAAACGGTGAGTAATAGTCCATGAAACGGGCCAGAATCGACAAAAACCGCTAGTGTTGATGACCAACACGTAAATGCACCCCGGGGTTTGTCAATCATGGAAGTCACTCCAGGACCCCAAAATAGTGAGTAATAGTCCAAGAAACATTCCAGAATTGGCCAAAACTGTGAGTGTTGAAGACCAACAAGCGCACCTTGGGGTTCAACAACTAAGTAAATCGCTTCGGGACCCCAAAACGATGAGTAATAATCCAACAAACGGGCCAGAATTGGCCCAAACTGCGAGTCTCGACGACCAACACATAAGGACACCTTGGGGTTCGACAACTATGTAAATTGCTTCGGAACCCCAAAACGGTGAGTAATAGTCCAAGAAACGGGCCAGAATTGGCCCAAACTGCGAGTCTTGAGGACCAACACATAAGCAGACCATGGGGTTCTACGACCTTGGAAATCATTTTGGGTCCACAAATCGGTGAGTAATAGTCCACGAAAAGGGTCAGAATTGACAAAAACCGTGAGAGTTGATGACCGACACGTAAACGCACCCAGGGGTTTGTTAATCGTGGAAATCACTCCGGGACCCAAAGCAGTGAGTAATAATACACGAAATGGGCCAGAATCGGCCAAAATCATGAGCGTCGATGACCGACACATAAACGAACCCCGGGGTTCGTTAATCATGGAAATCACTCCGGGACCCCTAAAAGTGAGTAATAGTCCATGAAACGGGCCAGAATCGGCCAAAACTGTGAGTGTTGATGACTGATACATAAGCGCAACCAGGGGTTCGAAAACCATGGAAATCGCTTTGGGCCGCAAAACGGTGAGTAATAGTCCATGAAACGGGCCAGAATCGACAAAAACCGCGAGTGTTGATGACAAACATGTAAACGCACCTCGGGGATCGTCAATCGTGGAAATCACTCCGGGACCCCAGAACATTGAGTAATAGTCCAAGAAACGTGCTAGAACCGGCCAAAACTGTGATTGTTGATGGCCGACACGTAATTCCACCTTGGGGTTCAACAACTATGGAAATCGCTTAGGGACCCCAAAATGGTGAGTAATAGTCCACGAAACGGACCAAAATCGGCCAAAATTGTGAGTGTTGATGACCGACACGTAAACGCACCCCTGGGTTCGTCAATCCTGGAAATCACATCGGGACCCCAAAACCGAGTCCAAGAAACAAGCCAGAATCGGCCCAAATTCGAGTCTTGACGACAGAGACGTAAGCACACCTTGGGGTTCGACAACCATGGAAATCGCTTTGGGACCACAAAACAGTGAGTAATAGTCCAAGAGACGGGCTAGAATCGACAAACCCGCGAGTGTTGATGACTGACACGTAAACGGACCTAGGGGTTCGTTAATCGTGGAATCACTCTGGGACCCCAAAACAGTGAGTAATAGTCCAAGAAACAGGCCAGAATCGCCCCTAACTGCGATTGTTGATGACCCACACGTAAGCGCACCTTGGGGTTCGACAACCATGGAAACCGGTTCGGGACCACAAAACGGTGAGTAATAGTCCACGAAACTGGTCAGAATCGACAAAACTCGCGAGTGTTGATGACCGACACGCAAACGCACCCAGAGGTTCGTTAATCATGGAAATCACACTCGGACCCCAAAACAGTGAGTAATAGTCTAAGAAACGAGCCAGAATCGGCCCAAACTGCGATTGTTAATGTCCCACATGTAAGCGCACCTTGGGGTTTGACAACGATGGAAATCGCTTCGGGACCCCAAAACAGTGAGTAATAGTCCATGAAACGGGCCAGAATCGACAAAAACCGTGAGTGTTGATGATCAACACGTAAACGCACCCCGGGGTTCGTCAATCGTGGAAATCACTCCGGGACCCGAAAACAGTGAGTAATAGTCCAAGAAACAGGCTAGAATCGGGCAAAACTGTGAGTGTTGATGACCGACACGTAAGCGCACCTTGGGGTTCAACAAGTTTGGAAATCGATTTGGGGCCCCAAAACAGTGAGTACTAGTCCAACAAACGGGCCAGAATCGCCCCAAACTGCGAGTCTTGACGACCAACACGTCAGCATACCTTGGGGTTCGACAACCTTGGAAATTATTTGGGACCACAAAACGGTGAGTAATAGTCCACGAGACGGGCTAGAATCGACAAAAACCGCTAGTGTTGATGACCGACATGTAAACGCACCCCGGGTTCGTTAATCCTGAAAATCACTCCGTGACCCCAAAACAGTGAGTAGGTCCAAGAAACGGGCCAGAATCGGCCCAAACTACGATTGTTGATGACCGACACGTAAGCACATCTTGTGGTTTAACAACCATGGAAATCACTTCGGGACCGCAAAACAGTGAGTAATAGTCCATGAAACGGGCCAGAATCGACAAAAATCACGAGTGTTGATGACCAACACGTAAACGCACCCCGGGGATCGTCAATCATGGAAATCACTCTGGGACCCCAAAACATTGAGTAATAGTCCAAGAAACGTGCTAGAATCAGCCAAAACTGTGATTGTTGATGGTGACACGTAAGCGCACCTTGGGGTTCAACAACTATGGTAATTTCTTAGGGACCCCAAAATGGTGAGTAATAGTCCATGAAACGGGTCAGAATTGGCCAAAACTATGACCGTTGACGACGGACACGTAAACGCACCCCGGGGATCGTCAATCATCGAAATTGCTCTGGGACCCCAAAAAGTTGTGTAATAGTGGACGAAATGGACAAGAATCGGACAAAATTGTGAGTGTTGATGACCGACACGCAAACGCACCCCGGAGTTCGTCAATCATGGAAATCACTTGGGGACCGAAAAACTGAGTAATAGTCCAAGAAACGAGCCAGAATCGACCCAAATACAAGTCTTGACGACCAACACATGAGCAAACCTTGGCGTTCAACCACCACGGAAATCGCTTCGGGACCACAAAACAATGAGTAATAGTCCATGAAACGCTTCAGAATCGACAAACCCTTGAGTGTTGATGACTGACACGTAAACGGACCTAGGGGTTCGTTAATCGTTGAAATCACTCTAGGACCCCAAAACAGTGAGTAATAGTCCAAGAAACGGGCCAGAATCGCCCCTAACTGCGATTGTTGATGACCCACACGTAAGCGCACCTTGGGGTTCGACAACCATGGAAATCGGTTCGGGACCCCAATATGGTGAGTAATAGTCAACGAAACGGGCCAGAATCAACAAAAACTGCGAGTGTTGATGACCAACACGTAGACGCACCCCAGGGTTCGTCAATCGTGAAATCACTGCGGGTCCCCAAAACAGTGAGTAATAGTCCAAGAAACGGGCTAGAATCGGGCAAAACTGTGAGTGTTGATGACCGACACGTAAGGGCACCTTGGGGTTCAACAACTTTGGAAATCGCTTTGGTTCCCCAAAATAATGAGCGCTAGTCCAAGAAACGGGCCAGAATCGGCCGAAACTACGAGTCTTGACGACTAACGTGTAAGCACACCTTGGAGTTCGACGACCTTGGAAATTCTTTTGGGACCACAAATAGGTGATTAATAGTCCACGAGACGGGCTAGAATCGTAAAAAACCACGAGTGTTGATTACCGAAACTTAAACGCACCCCGGGGTTCTTTAATCGTGGAAATCACTCCGGGACCCCAAAACAGTGAGTAATAGTCCAAGAAACGGGACCCCAAAATAGTGTTGACGACGGACACGTAAACTCACCCCAGAGATCATCAATCGGTGAAATCGCTCTGGGACCCCCAAAATGTTCTGTAGTAGTGCACGAAACGGACCAGAATCGGCCAAAATTGTGAGTGTTGATGATCGACACGTAAACGCACCCCGAGGTTTGTCAATCATGGAAATCGCTTCGGGGCCCCAAAACTGAGTCCAAGAAACGAGCCAGAATCGACACAAATTCGAGTCTTGACGACCTAGACGTAAGCACATCTTAGGGTTTGACAACCATGGCAATCGCTTTAGGACCACAAAACAGTGGGTAATAGTCCACGAAACGGGTCAGAATCGACAAAACCCGCGAGTGTTGATGACCGACATGTAAACGCACCCAGGGGTTTGTTAATCGTGGAAATCACACTGGGACCCGAAAACAGTGAGTAATAATCCAACAAACGGGTCAGAATCGGCAAAAACTGCGATTGTTGATGACCAACACGTAAGCGCACCTTGGGGTTTGACAACCATGGAAATTGCTTCGGGACCCCAAAACAATGAATAATAGTCCATGAAACGGGCCAGAATCGGCCAAAACTATGAGTGTTGATGACTGATACGTGAACGCAACCCGGGGTTTGTTAATCGTGGAAATCACTCTAGAACACCAAAACTGTGAGTAATAGTCTATGAAATGGGCCAGAATCGGCCAAAACTAGTGTTGATGACTGACACGTAAGAGCACCTTGGGGTTCAGCAACTATGGAAATCGCTTTGGGACCCCAAAATGGTGAGTAATAGTCCAAGAAACAGGCCAGAATCGGGCCAAACTATGTGTCTGGACGACCAACACATAAGCACATGTTGGGGTTCGACAACCATGGAAATCGCTTCGGGGCCGCAAAACCGCGAGTGTTGATGACCAACACATAAACGCACCCCATGGATTGTCAATCATGGAAATCACTCCGGGACCCCAAAACATTGAGTAATAGTCCAAGAAACGTGCTAGAATCAGCCAAAACTATGATTGTTGATGGCCGACACGTAAGCGCACCTTGGGGTTCAACAACTATGCAAATCGCTTAGGGACCCCAAAATGGTGAGTAGTAGTCCATGAAATGGGTCAGAATTGGCCAAAAATGTGAGTGTTGATGACGGACACGTAAACTCACACCAAGGATCGTCAATCGTCCAAATCGCTCTGGGACCCCAAAATGTTGTGTAATAGTGCATGAAACGGACCAGAATTAGCCAAAATTATGAGTGTTGATGACCCACACGTAAACGCACCCGGGGTTCATCAATCGTGGAAATCACTCCGGGACCCCAAAACAGTGACTAATAGTCCAGGAAACGGGCTAGAATCGAGCAAATCTGTGAGTGTTGATGACCGACATGTAAGCGCACCTTGGGGTTCAACAACATTGGAAATTGCTTTGGGGCCCCAAAACAGTGAGGACTAGTCCTAGAAACGGGCCAGAATCGGCCCAAACTATGATTGTTGACAACCAACACGTAAGCACACCTTGGGGTTCCACAACCTAGGAATTCGTTTTGGGACCACAAAACGGTGAGTAATAGTCCACGAGACGGGCTAGAATCGACGAAAACCGCGAGTGTTGATGACCGACACGTAAACGCACCCCGGGGTTCATTAATCATGGAAATCACTCCCGGGCCCCAAAACAGTGAATAATAGTCCAAGAAACGGGCCAGAATCAGCCCAAACTGCAATTTTTGATGACCGAGAAGTAAGCATACCTTGGGGTTTGACAACCATGGAAATCGCTTCAGGACCCCAAAATGGTGAGTAATAGTCCACGAAACGGGCTAGAATCGACAAAAACCACGAGTGTTGATGACCAACACGTAAACACATCCCGGGGTTTGTCAATCGTGGAAATCACTCCGGGACCCCAAAATAGTGAGTAATAGTCCAAGAAACATTCCAGAATCGGCCAAAATTGTGAGTGTTGATGGCCGACACGTAAGCGCACCTTGGGGTTCAACAACTATGTAAATTGCTTCGGTACCCCAAAACGGTGAGTAATAGTCCAAGAAACGGGCCAGAATTGGCCCAAACTGCGAGTCTTGACGACCAACACATAAGCACACCATGGGGTTCTACGACCTTGGAAATCATTTTGGGTCCACAAAACGGTGAGTAATAGTCCACGAAACGGGTCAGAATCGACAAAAACCGTGAGAGTTGATGACCGACATGTAAACGCACCCAGGGGTTCGTTAATCGTGGAAATCACTCCGGGACCCAAAGCAGTGAGTAATAGTACACAAAACAGGCCAGAATCGGCCGAAATTATGAGCGTCGATGACCGACACATAAATGCACCCCGGGGTTCGTTAATCGTCGAAATCACTCCGGGACCCCAAAAAGAGAGTACTAGTCCATGAAACGGGCCAGAATTGGCCAAAACTGTGAGTGTTGATGAGGGATAAATAAGCGCAACCCGGGGTTCGACAACCATGGAAATCGCTTCGGGGCCGCAAAACGGTGAGTAATAGTCCATGAAACGGGCCAGAATCGACAAAAACGGCTAGTGTTGATGACCAACATGTAAACGCGCCCTGGGGATCTTCAATCGTGGAAATCACTCCGGGACCCCAGAACATTGAGTTATAGTCCAAGAAACGTGCTAGAATCGGCCAAAACTGTGATTGTTGATGGCCGACACGTAAGCGCACCTTGCGGTTCAACAACTATGGAAATCGCTTAGGGACCCCAAAATGGTGAGTAACAGTCCACGAAATTGGCCAAAAATGTGAGTGTTGACGACGGACACATAAACTCACCCCAGGGATCAACAATCGTCGAAATCGCTCTGGAACGCCAAGATGGTGTGTAATAGTGCATGAACTGGACCTGAATCGGCCAAAATTGTGAGTGTTGATAACCGACACGTAAACGCACCCCGGGGTTCGTCAATCGTGGAAATCACTTCGGGGCCCCAAAACTGAGTCCAACAAACGAGCCAGAAACGAGCCAGAATCGACCCAAATTCGAGTCTTGACGACCAAGACGTAAGCACACCTTGGGGTTCGACAACCATGGAAATCGCTTTGGGACCACAAAACAGTGGGTAATAGTCCACGAAACGGGTCGAAATCAACAAAACCCGCGAGTGTTGATGACCGACAGGTAAACGCACCCAGGGGTTTGTTAATCGTGGAAATCACACTGGGACCCCAAAACAGTGAGTAATAGTCCAAGAAACGGGCAGAATCGGCCCAAACTGCGATTGTTGATGACCAACACGTACGCGCACCTTGGGGTTTGACAACCATGGAAATCGCTTCGGGACCCCAAAATTGTGAGTAATAGTCAACGAAACGGGCCAGAATCGGCCAAAACTATGAGTGTTGATGGCCGATACGTAAATGCAACCCGGGGTTCGTTAATCGTGGAAATCACTCTGGGGCACCAAAACTGTGAGTAATAGTCTACGAAACGGGCCATAATCAGCCAAAACTGTGAGTGTTGATGACTAACACGTAAGAGCACCTTGGGTTTCAGCAACTATGGAAATCACTTTGGGACCTCAAAATGGTGAGTAATAGTCCAAGAAACGGGCCAGAATCGGCCCAAACTATGAGTCTTGACGACCAACACATAAGCACACGTTGGAGTTTGACAACCATGGAAATCGCTTCGGGGCCGCCAAACGGTGAGTAATAGTCCATGAAACGGGCCAGAATCGACAAAAACCGCGAGTGTTGATGATCAACACGTAAACGCACCCGGGGGATCGTCAATCGTGGAAATCACTCCGGGACCCCAAAACATTGAGTAATAGTCCAAGAAACGTGCAAGAATCGGCCAAAACTATGAATGGCCGACACGTAAGTGCACCTTGGGGTTCAACAACTATGCAAATCGCTTAGGGACCCCAAAATGGTGAGTAGTAGTCCATGAAATGGGTCAGAATTGGCCAAAAATGTGAGTGTTAACGATGGACACATAAACTCAACCCAGGGATCGTCAATCGTCGAAATCGCTCTGGGACCCCAAAATGTAGTGTAATAGTGCATCAAACGAACCAGAATCAGCCAAAATTGTGAGTGTTGATGACCAACACGTAAACGCACCCCGGGGTTTGTTAATCGTGGAAATCACTTTGGGACCCCAAAAAGTGAGTAATAGTCCATGAAACGGGCCAGAATCGGCCAAAACTGTGAGTGTTGATGAGTGATACGTAAGCGCAAACCGGGGTTCGACAACCATGGAAATCACTTCAGGGCCGCAAAACGGTGAGTAATAGTCCATGAAACGGGCCAGAATCGACAAAAACCGCGAGTGTTGATGACCAACATGTAAATGCACCCCGGTGACCGTCAATCGTGGAAATCACTCCGGGACCCGAGAACATTGAGTAATAGTCCAAGAAACGGGCTAGAATCGGGCAAAACTGTGAGTGGTGACGACCGACACGTAAGCGCACCTTGGGGTTCAACAACTTTGGAAATTGATTTGGGCCCCCCAAAATAGTGAGTACTAGTCCAACAAACGGGCCAGAATCGGCCCAAACTGCGAGCCTTGACGAACAACACGTAAGCACATCTTGGGGTTCGACAACCTTGGAAATTGTTTTGGGACCACAAAATGGTGAGCAATAGTCCACGAGACGGGCTAGAATCAACAAAAACCGCGAGTGTTAATGATCCACATGTAAGCGCACCTTGGGGTTCGTTAACAACCATGGAAATCGCTTCGAGACCGCAAAACAGTGAGTAATAGTCCATGAAACGGGCCAGAATCGACAAAAACACGTAAACGCACCCCGGGGATCGTCAATCATGGAAATCACTCCGGGACCCCAAAACATTGAGTAATAGTCCAAGAAACATGCCAGAATCGGCCAAAAATGTGATTCTTGATGGCGACATGTAAGCGCACCTTGGGGTTCAACAACTATGGAAATTTCTTAGGGACCCCAAAATGGTGAGTAATAGTCCACGAAACGGGTCAGAACTAGCCAAAACTGTGAGTGTTGACGACGGACATGTAAACGCACCCCGGGGATCGTCAATGGTCAAAATCGCTCTGCGGCCCCAAAATGTTGTGTAATAGTGCATGGAATGGACCAGAATCGGCCAAAATTGTGAGTGTTGATGACCGACACGTAAACGCACCCCGGGGTTCGTCAATCATGGAAATCACTTCGGGACCCCAAAACTGAGTAATAGTCCAAGAAACGAGCCGGAATCGACCCAAATTCTTAGGGACCCCAAAATGGTGAGTAATAGTCCATGAAACGGGCCAGAATCGACAAAAACCACGAGTGTTGATGACCGATCCGTACACGAAACCCGGGAAATCACTTCGGGACCCCAAATCTGAGTCCAAGAAATGAGCGAGAATCGGCCCAAATTCGAGTCTTGACGATGAAGACGTAAGCACACCTTGTGGTTTGACAACCAGGGAAATCGCTTTGGGACCACAAAACGGTGAGTAATAGTCCATGAAATGGGTCAGAATTGAGAAAACCCGCGAGTGTTGATGACCGACACGCAAACGCACCAAGAGGTTCGTTAACCGTGGAAATCACACTGGGACCCCAAAACAGTTAGTAATAGTCTAAGAAACGAGCCAGAATCGGCCAAAACTGCGATTGTTGATGTCCCACACATAAGCGCACCTTGGGGTTTGACAACCATGGAATCGCTTGGGACCCCAAATAGGTGAGTAATAGTCCATGAAACGGGCCAGAATCGACAAAAACCATGAGTGTTGATGACCAACACATAAACGCACCCCGGGGTTCGTCAATTGTGGAAATCACTCTGGGACCCCAAAATAGGGAGTAATAGTCCAAGAAACGGGCTAGAATCGGGAAAAACTATGAGTGGTGATGACCGACACGTAAGTGCACCTTGTGGTTCAACAACTTTGGAAATCAATTTGGGGCCCCAAAATAGTGAGTACTAGTCCAACAAACGGGCCAGAATCGGCCCAAACTGCGAGTCTTGACGACCAACACGTAAGCACACCTTGGGGTTCGACAACCTTGAAAATTGTTTTGGGACCACAAAACGGTGAGTAATAGTCCACGAGAAAGGCTAGAATCGACAAAAACTGCGAGTGTTGATGACCGACATGTAAACGCACCCCGGGGTTCGTTAACCATGGAAATCACTCCAGGACCCCAAAACAGTGAGTAAGTCCAAGAAACGGGCTAGAATGGGCAAATCTATGAGTGTTGATGACCGACACGTAAGCACACCTTGGGGTTCAAAAACTATGTAAATCGCTTAGGGACCCCAAAATGGTGAGTAGTAGTCCATGAAATGGGTCAGAATTGGCCAAAAATGTGAGTGTTAACGACGGACACATAAACTCAACCCAGGGATCGTCAATCGTCGAAATCGCTCTGGGACCCCAAAATGTAGTGTAATAGTGCATCAAACGAACCAGAATCAGCCAAAATTGTGAGTGTTGATGACCAACACGTAAACGCACCCCGGGGTTTGTTAATCGTGGAAATCACTTTGGGACCCCAAAAAGTGAGTAATAGTCCATGAAACGGGCCAGAATCGGCCAAAACTGTGAGTGTTGATGAGTGATACGTAAGTGCAAACCGGGGTTCGACAACCATGGAAATCACTTCAGGGCCGCAAAACGGTGAGTAATAGTCCATGAAACGGGCCAGAATCGACAAAAACCGCGAGTGTTGATGACCAACATGTAAATGCACCCCGGTGACCGTCAATCGTGGAAATCACTCCGGGACCCCAGAACATTGAGTAATAGTCCAAGAAACGGGCTAGAATCGGGCAAAACTGTGAGTGGTGACGACCGACACGTAAGCGCACCTTGGGGTTCAACAACTTTGGAAATTGATTTGGGCCCCCCAAAATAGTGAGTACTAGTCCAACAAACGGGCCAGAATCGGCCCAAACTGCGAGCCTTGACGAACAACACGTAAGCACATCTTGGGGTTCGACAACCTTGGAAATTGTTTTGGGACCACAAAATGGTGAGCAATAGTCCACGAGATGGGCTAGAATCAACAAAAACCGCGAGTGTTAATGATCCACACGTAAGCGCACCATGGGGTTCGTTAACAACCATGGAAATCGCTTCGAGACCGCAAAACAGTGAGTAATAGTCCATGAAACGGGCCAGAATCGACAAAAACACGTAAACGCACCCCGGGGATCGTCAATCATGGAAATCACTCCGGGACCCCAAAACATTGAGTAATAGTCCAAGAAACATGCCAGAATCGCCCAAAACTGTGATTCTTGATGGCGACATGTAAGCGCACCTTGGGGTTCAACAACTATGGAAATTTCTTAGGGACCCCAAAATGGTGAGTAATAGTCCACGAAACGGGTCAGAACTAGCCAAAACTGTGAGTGTTGACGACAGACATGTAAACGCACCCCGGGGATCGTCAATGGTCAAAATCGCTCTGCGGCCCCAAAATGTTGTGTAATAGTGCATGGAATGGACCAGAATCGGCCAAAATTGTGAGTGTTGATGACCGACACGTAAACGCACCCCGGGGTTCGTCAATCATGGAAATCACTTCGGGACCCGAAAACTGAGTAATAGTCCAAGAAACGAGCCGGAATCGACCCAAATTCTTAGGGACCCCAAAATGGTGAGTAATAGTCCATGAAACGGGCCAGAATCGACAAAAACCACGAGTGTTGATGACCGATCCGTACACGAAACCCGGGAAATCACTTCGGGACCCCAAATCTGAGTCCAAGAAATGAGCGAGAATCGGCCCAAATTCGAGTCTTGACGATGAAGACGTAAGCACACCTTGTGGTTTGACAACCACGGAAATCGCTTTGGGACCACAAAACGGTGAGTAATAGTCCATGAAACGGGTCAGAATTGACAAAACCCGCGAGTGTTGATGACCGACACGCAAACGCACCAAGAGGTTCGTTAACCGTGGAAATCACACTGGGACCCCAAAACAGTTAGTAATAGTCTAAGAAACGAGCCAGAATCGGCCAAAACTGCGATTGTTGATGTCCCACACATAAGCGCACCTTGGGGTTTGACAACCATGGAATCGCTTGGGACCCCAAATAGGTGAGTAATAGTCCATGAAACGGGCCAGAATCGACAAAAACCATGAGTGTTGATGACCAACACATAAACGCACCCCGGGGTTCGTCAATTGTGGAAATCACTCTGGGACCCCAAAATAGGGAGTAATAGTCCAAGAAACGGGCTAGAATCGGGAAAAACTATGAGTGGTGATGACCGACACGTAAGTGCACCTTGTGGTTCAACAACTTTGGAAATCAATTGGGGGCCCCAAAATAGTGAGTACTAGTCCAACAAACGGGCCAGAATCGGCCCAAACTGCGAGTCTTGACGACCAACACGTAAGCACACCTTGGGGTTCGACAACCTTGAAAATTGTTTTGGGACCACAAAACGGTGAGTAATAGTCCACGAGAAAGGCTAGAATCGACAAAAACTGCGAGTGTTGATGACCGACATGTAAACGCACCCCGGGGTTCGTTAACCATGGAAATCACTCCGGGACCCCAAAACAGTGAGTAAGTCCAAGAAACGGGCCAGAATCGGCCCAAACTACGATTGTTGATGACCGACACTTAAGCACATCTTGTGGTTTAACAACCATGGAAATCGCTTCGAGACCGCAAAACAGTGAGTAATAGTCCATGAAATGGGCCAGAATCGACAAAAATCACGAGTGTTGATGACCAACACCTAAATGCACCCCGGGGATCGTCAATCATGGAAATCACTCCGGGACCCCAAAACATTGAGTTATAGTCCAAGAAATGTGCCAGAATCAGCCAAAACTGTGATTGTTGATGGCGACATGTAAGCGCACCTTGGGGTTCAACAACTATGGAAATTTCTTAGGGACCCCAAAATGGTGAGTAATAGTCCACGAAACGGGTCAGAACTAGCCAAAACTATGAGTGTTGACGACGGACATGTAAACGCACCCCGGGGATCGTCAATGGTCGAAATCGCTCTGCGACCCCAAAATGTTGTGTAATAGTGCATGAAATGGACCAGAATCGGCCAAAATTGTGAGTGTTGATGACCGACACGTAAACGCACCCCGGGGTTCGTCAATCATGGAAATCACTTCGGGACCCCAAAACTGAGTAATAGTCCAAGAAACGAGCCGGAATCGACCCAAATTCAAGTCTTGACGACCAACACGTAAGCACACCTTGGGGTTCAACCACCACGGAAATCGCTTCGGGACCACAAAACAGTGAGTAATGGTCCATGAAACAGGTCAGAATCGACAAACCCGCGAGTGTTGATGACCAAGACGTGAACGGACCCAGGGGTTCATTAATCGTGGAAATCACTCTGGGACCCCAAAACAGTGAGTAATAGACCAAGAAATGGGCCAGAATTTGCCCTAACTGCAATTGTTGATGACCCACAGGTAAGCGCACCTTGGGGTTCGACAACCATGGAAATCGGTTCGGCACCCCAAAACGGTGAGTAATAGTCCATGAAACGGACAAGAATCAACAAAAACCGCGAGTGATGATGACCAACACGTAAACGCACCCCAGGGTTCATCAATCGTGAAATCACCACGGGACCCCAAAACAGTGAGTAATAGTCCAAGAAACTGGCTAGAATTGGGCAAAACTGTGAGTGTTGATGACCGACACGTAAGCTCACCTTGGGGTTCAACAACTTTGGGAATCACTTTGGGGCCCCAAAATAGTGAGCACTAGTCCAAGAAACGGGCCAGAATTGGCCCAAACTACAAGTCTTGACCACCAACACGTAAGCACACCTTGGGGTTCCACAACCTTGGAAATTCTTTTGGGACCACAAATAGGTGAGTAATAGTCCACAAGACGGGCTAGAATCGACAAAAACCGCGAGTGTTGATTACCTACATGTAAACGCGCCCCGGGGTTCGTTAATCGTGGAAATCACTTCGGGACCCCAAAACAGTGAGTAATAGTCCAAGAAACGGGCCAAAATCGGCCCCAACTACGATTATTGATGACCAACACGTAAGCGCACGTTGGGGTTTAGCAACCATGGAAATCTCTTCGGGACGGCAAAATGGTGAGTAATAGTCCATGAAACGGGCCAGAATCGACAAAAACCATGAGTGTTGATGACCAACACGTAAACGCACCCCGGGGATCGTCAATCATCGAAATCACTCCGGGACCCCAATACATTGAGTTATAGTCCAAGAAACGTGCCAGAATCGGCCAAAACTGTGATTGTTGATGGCCGACACGTAACCGCACCTTGGGGTTCAACAACTATGCAAATCGCTTAGGGACCCAAAATGGTGAGTAATGGTCCATGAAACGGGTCAGGATTGCCCAAAACTGTGAGTGTTGACGACGAACACGTAAATGCACCCCGAGGATCGTCAATCGTCGAAATCACTCTGGGACCCCAAAATGTTGTGTAATAGTGCACGAATCGGACCAGAATCGACCAAAATTGTGTGTGTTGATGACCGACACGTAAACACACCCCGGGGTTCGTCAATCATAGAAATCACTTTGGGACCCCAAAACTGAGTAATAGTTCAAGAAACGAGCCAGAATGGGCCCTAATTCGAGTATTGACGACCAACACGTAAGCACAACTTGGGGTTCGACAACCATGGAAATCGCTTTGGGACCACAAAACGGTGAGTAATAGTCCATGAAACGGGTCAGAATCGACAAAACCCGCGAGTGTTGATGACCGACATGTAAACGCACCTAGGGGTTCGTTAATCATGGAAATCACTCTGGGACCCCAAAACAGTGAGTAATAGTCCAAGAAACGGGCCAGAATCGAACCAAACTGCAATTGTTCATGATCCACACGTAAGCGCACCTTGGGGTTTGACAACCATGGAAATCGCTTCGGGACCCCAAAACGCTGAGTAATAGTCCATGAAACGGGCCAGAATCGACAAAAACCGCGAGTGTTGATGACCGATCCGTACACGAAACCCGGGAAATCACTTCGGGACCCCGAATCTGAGTCCAAGAAATGAGCGAGAGTCGGCCCAAATTCGAGTCTTGACGACGAAGACGTAAGCACACCATATGGTTCGACAACCACGGAAATCGCTTTGGGACCACAAAACGGTGAGTAATAGTCCATGAAACGGGTCAGAATCGACAAAACCCGCGAGTGTTGATGACCGACACGAAATGCACCAAGAGGTTCGTTAATCATGGAAATCACACTGGGACCCCAAAACAGTTAGTAATAGTCTAAGAAACGAGCCAGAATCGGCCCAAACTGCGATTGGTGATGTCCCACATGTAAGCGCACCTTGGGGTTTGACAACCATGGAATCGCTTCGGGACCCCAAATAGGTGAGTAATAGTCCATGAAACAGGCCAGAATCGACAAAAACCGCGATTGTTGATGACCAACACATAAACGCACCCCGGGGTTCGTCAATTGTGCAAATCACTCTGGGACCCCAAAATAGGGAGTAATAGTCCAAGAAAAGGGCTAGAATCGGGCAAAACTATGAGTGGTGATGACCGACACGTAAGTGCACCTTGTGGTTCAACAACTTTGGAAATCAATTTGGGGCCCCAAAACAGTGAGTACTAGTCCAACAAACGGGCCAGAATCGGCCCAAACTGCGAGTCTTGACGACCAACACGTAAGCACACCTTGGGGTTCGACAACCTTGGGAATTGTTTTGGGACCACAAAATGGTGAGTAATAGTCCACGAGAAAGGCTAGAATCGACAAAAACCGCGAGTGTTGATGACCGACATGTAAACGCACCCCGGGGTTCGTTAACCATGGAAATCACTCCGGGACCCCAAAACAGTGAGTAAGTCCAAGAAACGGGCCAGAATCGGCCCAAACTACGATTGTTGATGACCGACACTTAAGCACATCTTGTGGTTTAACAACCATGGAAATCGCTTCGGGACCACAAAACAGTGAGTAATAGTCCATGAAACGGGCCAGAATCGACAAAAATCGCGAGTGTTGATGACCAACACGTAAACGCACCCCGGGGATCGTCAATCATGGAAATCACTCTGGGACCCCAAAACATTGAGTAATAGTCCAAGAAACATGCCAGAATCGGCCAAAACTGTGATTGTTGATGGCCAACACGTAAACGCACCCCCGGGTTCGTCAATCATGGAAATCACTTCGGGACCCCAAAACTGAGTAATAGTCCAAGAAACGAGCCAGAATCGACCCAAATTCAAGTCTTGATGACCAACACGTAAGCACACCATGGGGTTCGACCACCACGGAAATCGCTTTGGGACCACAAAACGGTGAGTAATAGTCCATGAAACGGGTCAGAATCGACAAACCCGCGAGTGTTGATGACCGAGACGTAAATGGACCCAGGGGTTCATTAATCATGGAAATCACTCTAGGACCCCAAAACAGTGAGTAATAGTCCAAGAAATGGGCCAGAATCGGCCCTAACTGCGATTGTTGATGACCCACACGTAAGCGCACCGTGGGGTTTGACAACCATGGAAATCGGTTCGGGACCACAAAACGGTGAGTAATTGTCCACGAAACGGGCCAGAATCAACAAAAACCACGAGTGTTGATGACCAACACGTAAACGCACCCTAGGGTTCGTCAATCGTGAAATCACCACGGGACCCGAAAACAGTGAGTAATAGTCCAAGAAACAGGATAGAATCGGGCAAAATTGTGAGTGTTGATGACCAACACGTAAGCACACCTTGGGGTTCAACAACTTTGGAAATTGCTTTGGGGCCCTAAAATAGTGAGCACTAGTCCAAGAAACGGGCCAGAATTGGCCCAAACTACGAGTCTTGACCACCAACACATAAGCACACCTTGGGGTGCCACAACCTTGGAAATTCTTTTGGGACCACAAATAGGTGAGTAATAGTCCACGAGACGGGCTAGAATCGACAAAAACTGTGAGTGTTGATTACCGACACGTAAACGCACCCCGGGGTTCGTTAATCGTGGAAATCACACCGGGACTCCAAAACAGTGAGTAATAGTCCATGAAAGGGGCCAGAATCGGCAAAAACTGTTAGTGTTGATGGGCTACACGTAAGCGCACCTTGGGGTTCAACAACTACGGAGATCGCTTCAGGACCCGAAAACGGTGAGTAATAGTCCAAGAAACGGGCGAGAATCGGCCCAAACTGCAAGTCTTGACGACCAACACATAAGCACACCTTGGGGTTCGACAACCTTGGAAATCGTTTTGGGACCACAAAATGGTGAGTAATAGTCCAGGAAACGGGCTACAATTGACAAAAACTGCGAGTGTTGATGACATACACGTAAACGCACCCGGGGTTCGTTAATCGTGGAAATTACTCCGGGTCCCAAAAATAGTGAGTAATAGTACAAGAAACGGGCAAGAATCAGCCCAAATTGCGATAGTTGATGACCGACACGTAAGCGCACCTTGGGGTTTGACAACCATGGAAATCGCTTCGGGACCGCAAAACGGTGAGTAATAGTCCACGAAAAGGGCATGAATCGGCCAAAACTCTGAATGTTGATGACCGACACATAAATGCATCACGGGGTTCGTTAATCGTGGAAATCACTCCGGGACCCCAAAACAGTGAGTAATAGTCCACGGAACGGTCCAGAATTAGTCTAAACTATGAGTTTTGATGACCGATAGGTAAACGCATTCCGGGGTTCGTTACTCGTGGAAATCACTTTGGGACACCAAAATAGTGAATAATAGTCCAAGAAACGGACCAGAATCGGCCCAAACTGCGAGTCTTGATGACCAACACGTAAGCACACCTTGGGGTTCGACAACCATTGAAATCACTTTGGGACCACAAAACGGTGACTAATAGTCCACGAAACGGGTCAAAATCGACAATAACCGTGAGTGTTGATGACCGACACGTAAACGCACCTCGGTGTTAGTCAATCATGGAAATCACTTATGGACCCCAAAACTGAGTAATAGTTTAAGAAATGAGCCAGAATCGACCCAAATTTGAGTCTTGACGACCAACATGTAAGCACACCTTGGGGTTCGACAACCATGGAAATCGCTTTGGGACCACAAAATGGTGAGTAATAGTCCATGAAACGGGTCAGAATTGACAAAAACCGCGAGTGTTGATAACCGACACGTAAACGCTCCCAGGGGTATGTTAATCGTCGAAATCACACTGGGACCCCAAAACAGTGAGTAATAGTCCAAGAAACGGGCCAGAATCGTCCCTAACTGCGATTGTTGATAACCCACACGTAAACCCACCTTGGGGTTTGACAACCATGGAAATCGCTTCAGGATCCCCAAAACGGTGAGTGACAGTCCAAGAAATGGGCCAGAATCGACAAAAACCGCGAGTGTTGATGACCAACACGTAAACGCACCCCGGGGTTCATCAATCGTGGAAATCACTACGGGCCCCAAAACAGTGAGTAATAGTCCAAGAAACGGGCAAGAATCGAGCAAATCTGTGAGTGTTGATGACCGACACGTAAGCGCACCTTGGGGTTCAACAATTTTGGAAATCGCTTTGGGGCCCCAAAATAGTGAGTACTAGTCCAAGAAACGGGCCAGAATCGGCCCAAACTGCGAGTCTTGACGACCGACATGTAAGCACACCTTGGGGTTCGACAACCTTGGAAATTGTTTTGGGACCACGAAACAGTGAGTAATTGTCCACGAGACGGGCTAGAATCGACAGAAACCGCGAGTGTTGATGACCGACACGTAAACGCACCCCGTAGTTCGTTAATCGTGGAAATCACTCTGGGACCCCAAAACAATGAGTAATAGTCCAAGAAACAGGCCAAAATTGGCCCAAACTAAGATTGTTGATGACCGACACGTAAGCGCACGTTGGGGTTTAACAACCATGGAAATCGCTTGGGGGCCACACAACGGTGAGTAATAGTCCATGAAACGGGCCAGAATCAAAAAAACCGCGAGTGTTGATGACCAACATGTAAACGCACCCCGGGGATCGTCAATCGTGGAAATCACTCCGGGACCCCAAAACATTGAGTAATAGTCCAAGAAACGTGCCAGAATCGGCCAATACTATGATTGTTGATGGCCGACACGTAAGTGCACCTTGGGGTTCAACAATTATGGAAATCGCTTAGGGACCCCAAAATGGTGAGTAATAGTCCACAAAATGGGTCAGAATTGGCAAAAACTGTGAGTGTTCACGACGGACACGTAAACGCGCCCCGGGGATTGTCAATCGTCGAAATCGCTCTAGGACCCCACAATATTGTGTAATAGTGCCCGAAACAGACCAGAATCGGCCAAAATTGTGAGTAATGATAACCGACACGTAAACGCACCCCGGGGTTCGTAAATCGTGGAAATCACTTCGGGACCCCAAAACTGAGTCCAAGAAGCGAGCCAGGATCGGCCCAAATTCGAGTTTTGACGACCAAGACGTAAGCACACCTTGGGGTTCGACAACCATGGAAATCATTTCAGGACCACAAAACGCTGAGTAATAGTCCATGAAACGGGCCAGAATCGACAAAAACCGCAAGTGTTGATGACCAACATGTAAACACGCCCTAGGGTTCGTCAATCATCGAAATCACTCCGGGACCCCAAAACAATGAGTAATAGTCCAAGAAACGGGCTAGAATCGGGCAAAACTGTGAATGTTGACGACCGACACGTAAGCGCACCTTGGGGTTCAACAACTTTCGAAATTGCTTTGGGGCCCCAAAACAGTGAGTACTAGTCCAAGAAACGGGCCAGAATCGGCCCAAACTGCGAGCCTTGACGACCAACACGTAAGCACATCTTGGGGTTCGACAACCTTGGAAATCGTTTTGGGACCACAAAACAGTGAGTAATAGTCCAAGAGACGGGCTAGAATCGACAAAAACCGCGAGTGTTGATGACCGACACGTAAATGCCCCCCGGGGTTTGTTAATCATGTAAATCTCTCTGTGACCCCAAAACAGTGAGTAATAGTCTAAGAAACAGGCCAGAATCGGCCCAAACTACGATTGTTGATGACCGACAAGTAAGCGCACCTTGGGGTTTGACAACCATGGAAATCACTTCGGGACACCAAAACGATGAGTAATAGTCCATGAGACGGGCCAGAATTGACAAAAACCGCGAGTGTTGATGACCAACACGTAAACACACCGCTGGGTTTGTCAATCGTGGAAATCACTCCGCGACCCCAAAGCAGTAAGTAGTAGTCCAAGAAACATTCCAGAATCTGCCAAAACTGTGAGTGTTGATGACCGACACGTAAGCGCACCTTGGGGTTCAACAACTATGGAAATCTCGTAGGGACCCCAAAACGGTGAGTAATAGTCCACGAAACGGGTCAGAATTGGCCAAAACTGTGAGTGTTGATGATCGACTTGTAAACGCACCCCGGGGATCGTCAACCGTCGAAATCGCTTTGGGACCCCAAAACGTTGTGTAATAGTGCATGAAACGGACCAGAATCAGCCAAAATTTTGAGTGTTGATCACTGACGCGTAAACGCACCCGGGGTTCGCCAATCGTGGAAATCACTTCGGGACCCCAAAACTGAGTAATAGTCCAAGAAACGAGCCAGAATCGGCCCAAATTGCGAGTCTTGACGACCAACATGTAAGCACAACTTCGGGTTCGACAACCATGGAAATCGCTTCGAGACCACAAAACGGTGAGTAATAGTCCAGGAAACGGGTCAGAATCGACAAAACCCGCGAGTGTTCATGACCGACACATAAACACATCCAGGGATTCGTTAATCGTGGAAATCACTCCGAGACCCCAAAACAGAGTCATAGTCCATGAAACGGGCCAGAATCGGCCAAAAGTGTGAGTGTTGATGACCGACATGTAAGCGCACCTTGGGGTTCAACAACTATGTAAATCGCTTCAGGACCCCAAAACGGTGAGTAATAGTCCAAGAAACAGGCCAGAACTGGCCCAAACTGTGTGTCTTGACGACCAACACATAAACACACCTTGGGCTTCGACAACCTTGGAAATCATTTTGGGACCACAAAACGAGGAGTAATAGTCCATGCAATGGGTCAGAATTGAAAAAAACCACGAGAGTTGATGTCTGACACGTAAACGCACCCAGGGGTTCGTTAATCGTGGAAATCATTTTGGGACCCAAAGCAGTGAGTAATAGTACACGAAACGGGCCAGAATCGGCCGAAACTATGAGCGTTAATGACTGACATGTAAACGCACCCCGGTGTTTGTTAATCGTGGAAATCACTCTGGGCCCCAAAACAGTGAGTAATAGTCCACAAAATGCGCCAGAATCGGCCAAAACTATGAGTGTTGATGACTGACACGTAAGCGCACCTTGGGGTTCAACAACTGTGGAAATCGCTTTGGGACCCAAAACGATGAGTAATAGTCCAAGAAACGGGCCAGAATCAGCCGAAATGGAGTCTTGACGACCAACACGTAAGCACATCTTGGGGTTCGACAACCTTGGAAATCATTTTCGGACCCCAAAACAGTGAACGGGCTAAAATCGACAAAAAACGCGAGTGTTGATGACCGACATGTAAACGCACCTCGGGGTTCGTTAATCATGGAAATCGCTTCGGGACCCCAAAACAATGAGTAATAGTCCAAGAAATGGGCCAGAATCGGCCCAAACTATGATTGTTGATGACCGACACGTAAGTGCACCTTGCGGTTTAACAACCATGGAAATCGCTTCGGGACCTAAAACGATGATGATAGTCCAAGAAACGGACCAGAATCGACAAAAACCAAGAGTGTTGATGACCAACATGTAAACGCACCCCGGGGATCGTCAATCATGGAAATCTCTTCGGGACCCCAAAACAGTGGGTAATAGTCCAAGAAACGTGCCAGAATCGGCCAAAACCGTGATTGTTGATGGCCGACTTGTAAGCACACCTTGGGGTTCAACAACTATGGAAATCGCTTAGGGACCCCAAAAGTCTGAGTACGACACGTAATTGCACCGCGGGGTTCGTTAATCGTGGAAATCACTCCGAGACCCCAAAACAGTGAGTAATAGTCCACGAAACAGGCCAGAATCAGTCTAAACTATGAGTGTAGATGACCGACACGTAAATGCCTTCCGGGGTTCGTTAATCGTGGAAATCACTCTGGGACCCCAAAATAGTGAATAATAGTCCACGAAACGGGCTAGAATCGGCCCAAACTGCAAGTCTTCAAGAACAACACGTAAGCACACCTTGGGGTTCGACAACCATGGAAATCGCTTTGGGACCACAAAACGGTGACTAATAGTCCACGAAACGGGTCAGACTCGACAATAACCACCAGTGTTGATGACCAACACGTAAACGTACCCAGGGGTTAATTAGTCATGGAAATCACTCCAGGACCCCAAAATAGTGAGTAATAGTCCATGAAACGGGCCAGAATCGGCCAAAACTGTCACTGTTGATGACCGACACGTAAACGTAACCCGGGATTAGGTAATCGTGGAAATCACTCTGGGACCCCAAAATAGTGAGTAATAGTCCATGAAAGGGGCCAGAATCGGCCAAAACTATGAGTGTTGATGACCGACACGTAAGCGCCCTTGAGGTTCAACAACTATGGAGATGGCTTCTGGACCCGAAAACGGTGAGTAATAGTCCAAGAAACGGGCCAGAATCGGCCCAAACTGCGAGTCTTGACGACCAACACGTAAGCACACCTTGGGGTTCGACAACCTTGGAAATCATTTTGGGACCAGAAAACGGTGAATAATAGTCCATGAAACGTGCTACAATCGACAAAAACCGCGAGTTTTAATGACCGACACGTAAACGCACCGAGGGTTTGTTAATCGTGGAAATTACTCCGGGTCCCCAAAATACTGAGTAATAGTACAAGAAACGGGCCAGAATCAGCCCAAATTGCGATTGTTGATGACCGACACGTAAGCGCACCTTGGGGTTTGACAACCATGGAAATCGCTTCGGGACCGCAAAACTCTGAGTAATAGTCCACAAAACGGTCCAGAATCAATCTAAGCTATGAGTGTTGATGACCAACGCGTAAATGCATTACAGGGTTCGTTAATCTTGGAAATCACTCTGGGACACTAATATAGTGAATAATAGTCCATGAAACGGGCGAGAATCGGCCCAAACTGCGAGTCTTGACGACCAACACGTAAGCACACCTTGAGGTTCGACAACCATGGAAATCGCTTTGGGACCACAGAACGGTGACTAATAGTCCACGAAACGGGTCAAAATCGAAAATAACCGTGAGGGTTGATGACCGACAGGTAAACGCACCCCGGGGTTCGTCAATCGTGGAAATCACTTCGGGACCCCAAAACTGAGTAATAGTTCAAGAAAT